>NC_137190.1:17587650-17690150 GCF_960531495.2 Zeus faber | reverse complement strand
GGACGGCACATGCTACTTGGACACAAGTTGCAGCCCGATCCACCCCGGCCGGGTCACCTGGGCGAGCGCGTCCGATGTTGAAAGACCCGAAACAAAAAGTTCATTTGTGAAAAGTGCATTAGCAGATTTATTAATCTGGCATCAAAAATGTTTAATTAAATATAATGTCTGAGTTTTATGACTGACTGTAATTGCTTTGAATTGCAGTGAATGAAACGCCAATTAAAATTGTAGCCTTCTGTGCTGCGTCAATTCAATCCAAAATTCCAACGCGTTACAATTTTGAACGGGGCACAAGGCTGATATCTGACACGCTCAGTTGACATCGTCCAACACCCTTCGCACAATAACCACGTTCACAAATTCAAATCCCAACTATCGCTCAAGGTGACGCCGTTCACTACGAACGAGGTGTTCCAATTTTTAGACCATTTTCATCTCGTCCTTGCAACGTACAGTAATGATACACTACGGTGTAAGGTATACCAGTTGTTACTCTAAAAGAGGGACACGTCACCGATACAATACTATTCTGAGCTCGGACAAAAGTCATTTAGGACCAAAAACAAAGTGAACCAACCGCACCTGAAAAAAGAAAAACATGGTCAACAAAAAGCCACGCGTGTGGGCGGCGGCGGCGGCAGAGTTCCATCCTTTGTCTTCCTTTTCTTTGCTCTTGTAAAAAGGACGGCGCACCCCGCCCCGTTTGCAGCTCAAAAGAGCCACTCAAACAGGCATTTATGAATCGAGGGTGACGGGATACGGTTCACACCATGTACTCTAACATTACACAGCGGCAACAGTAAGAACGCCTCGGTACAATGCGCCAAATCAAATTTAAACTAAAAAGGTGGCGGTTATGCATCGAAACAGACTGAATGGGTTATGTTGATACATTCGTCGATAAAAAGGTCCAGATATTCTGATTATCAAGAAGAAATTCATCACTGTCATGATGGAAAAAAAAATTAAAACAACAACATGATCCATAAAATATTCACTGGCCCACATTTGTTGGGGACTGACACCGAATCCACCACGTTCTTCGGATTTCATCTCCTTTTTTTTTTTTTACCCAGTGTTCAAGCACAGGTTCATTCTTTACTGCGACACGATGGAATGTGAGGCTCCGTCCGCAGACAAACTTTGGTTTTTCCCGAAACATTACACTCAAAGCATTGGTTTCACGCTTTACGCTCCAAACAGCAGGACACTTGACAACCTAGATTTCATTTTTTTTTTTTTTTTTTTTTTTAAAGCGCGCGCACACACACACACACACACACACACACACACACACACACACACACACACACACACACACACACACACACACACACACACACACACACACACACACACACACACACACACACTTCCTCATTTTAAATAAATATATTATTATTTTATTTTTTCCATTAATTTAGCATATACTTTACACACAGAAGACTGAACAGACAAATTCACACACACTTAATTTCACAGTCACACACACACACACACACACACACACACACACACACACACACACACACACACACACACACACACACACACTCTTGACCTCCCTGAAGAACCACATTCATTGTTATATTATTTTCAGATCATTGCAAATCATTTGGCCCTTTCACTTTTGGTTCATTCACCAAATGAGGATTTGACTCCTTTAACCCACTAAGGATTTAACTCCTTTATCAGATTCGTATTATCTCCTTGACCAGATTTTGGATTTAGCTCCTTTGAGTCCTTTACCAGACAAGGATTTGACTCCTTTACCAGATATGGATTTAAATTCTTAAACCGGATCGGGATTCAAGTCCTTCACCATATCATGAATCGACTCCTTTGATTCCTTTACCAGATTGGGATTTGACTCTTTTACCACAATTAGGATTTGATTCCTATAGCGGACAAGGATTTGACTCCTTTACCAGATTAGGATTTGACTCCTTTACCAGATGGCTGCGCATGTCCAACATTGAAGTTTCTCTTTGCTGGTTGCGACGTCGGCGTACGACCATGATCTGAGGTTTCTACGTTTTCCGGGTGTGAAGGATCAGTTCTCGTAGGCCTTGTTCTGCATGTAGGTGAAGAGCGCCTCCAGTCCTTGGGTGGAGCACCAGAGCTGCCTCAGCATCTGACACTCCTTGTCGTTCACCTCCTCCAGGACGGAAATCAGGATCCCCCTCACCAGGCATTTGGATTCCTCCAGGACCTGGGAAGTGGAATTGGTGGAACATCAGCGTCGTGCGGGTCCGTGTGCTGCAGTTCGCGTCGTGTTTTCTTTCGTTTTTTTTTGTTTTTTTTCCCCTGGGTCGGTACCTACCACCGCGCTGCAAGACGCCATTTCTTTAATGCGCAGCATCACTTCCTGGTTGAAGGTGGCCGGCCAGAAGACCTGGGAGACCAGGCCTCGGCTGCACGCTTCCTGTGCTGTGAGCTTCCTCCCGCAGAACAGCATCTCATTGGCCTGACATTGAATATAGATGAGAATAGAGTTAGGGTTCGATATTGGGCACTTTAAACTGCGTTTACATTGTTTGTTTATACTGCCACGTTTTTCTTGTTCATTTTTGGGTTTATTGTTCATTATTAGGTAAATTGTTTTTTGCCATTTTTATCATTATTATTGCAAATTGTTTTGACACTGCAATTTCCCTCCGGGGATGAGTAACGTATCGATGTATTTGAACATTTATGTGTATACATTGAACTTTTCACTTCAGTTGCTTAATTTACCCCACATTTTGTTTTTGTATCTTATTTAATGCTTATTTTACTGATGTTGTTTTCAGATTTTCTTCGCCCCCCATACAGTTTTTGTTATTTTTTTATACTTTTAAAATATTTATTCATTTTGCACATTTTCTTTTTTAACTACATTTGAAGTTTCATATTTGAGATGCTTTAACTAGTACTACATACAGCATCTTGCACTGTTGAGAATTGGCATGAGGAAGCATTTCATTGCAAACACAACACCTGTAATATATTTCACAGATAAAACCTTGAAACTTGAAACTCTAAAATGCAAAACAAAGTGGAAAATGCAGTGGCTCTCCATCTCAGTACCACCACCACCACCACATGGCACTCACCAGAGCCACCCCGAGGATCTGGGGGAAGGTGTAGGAGGAGCACCCGGACGGGGTGAGGCGCAGCGCGGCGCAGGGCGTCTGGAACCACGCCCTCTCGCTCGCCCACACCACGTCGCACAGTGGCAAGATGGACGCCCCCAGACCCTGAGCCGGCCCGTTCACAGCCACCACGATGGGCTTCTTGAAGTGGATGAACGCCGACACAAAGTCCCTGCACGGGGAGACACAACTTGAGACACAAAACTCTGGAGCAGAGGTACTCAAATTCCGAGGCCACAATAACACCACTGCTGATGCAAAGGGCCACAACTCATTATGAACATATTTGTACAGTTTTATTCACTGTGTTTACTGCTGCTGTTTAAAATGCTACACATGTCTTGCTGGTGTGTTTTAATGCATCCCAAAGCATCATGGAATATGAAACAAAATATTCATAACTATTGTAAAAAAAAAAAATAGTTGGGTAAATAACGTTAGTCTTTGTTTAGACTTCGCTAGTCTTTGTCTTTTTGACAGAAGTTGATTGGCCACGTATCTCCGCAAAATAAAAATCCATTTCAACATGCAGGATTGAAAACCAGTGATGCAGAACTCGCAACAGATTATTTCGTAGCGAATAAATCTTTTAAATGACTCGTGAGTCACTCTGCCAAAAGGGTGAATCTTCGACTCAAAAACTGAGAATAATTACTGAGGAATAAATTTGAAATATGTATTCCACCAAAACAGCTAATTGGGAGAGAATGAAATGATTCTTGTAAAACTTCCATTCACAACTCGAAGAGAACAGTGCTTGTCTTTCTACAGTAGAGCTCTAGAGGCTGTAGAGCTCTAGGCCCTACAGGTTTAAGAGCCATGGAGGCTGTCGGGGTCTAGGCTCTAGAGCTACCGACCTTAGAGGCTCTAGAGCAGACCTGGGCAAGGTGAGGCCCCGCCGGCCGGGTTCTCAGTGGCCCCGCGAGTTCCAAAAACAAACCAAATAACTTTTCCTGATGCAAGCAGTTCAATATCTGAAAACACGTCAAAAGGGCTTTTATTGTGAAAATGGCTTGTGCGTGCGTGAGCGCGTGCTGTAGATGCATATGCACGTGGTTGTTTCGCAAGTGTCATTCAGCTTGAAGGAACGCAGCATCAAAGCCAAACAAATTGGAGCAGGTAGCCGGCTAAAATGAGTAAAAAAGAAGAAGACGAACACTCAATAAAATATGGACTTCAAAGTATTTCTTTTCGCAGAAATGGCCGGTGAGCTGCGTCTTTGGTTTGCAATGAACGTATTGCTGTGTCTAAGGTTTTCAACCTTAAATGTCACTTTAAAAAACACGCAGAAAAATACCAAAACCCAAGAAAAAAAAAGGAGACATTTGAGCGGCTTTCCCACTCAAAATGAACGGTCACCGGGCGGGTGGAGGACATCGCAGGAAATGTGGAGCGGCAGCTGAAAAGCACCGTGGATAAATGCACCCACTTCCCTTTGGCCCGTGACGAGAGCTGTGATGTCTGCGACGCCGCCCGGCTGCTCATCTTCATTAGAGGGATAACGAAATACTGTTATTACTGGAGAACCGGCCTCAGTGCAGTCAGTGAACGGGACTAGGGCAGGCGGCGGTTTATTTGGAGAGATAACTGCATGCACAGAAAATTTGGGGCTGAAGTGGGAAAACTTAGAGGGTGTTACAAGCGGTGTGTGGCCTAATTTGACGGGAGAAAATGTAGGTCTGTTGAAAAGGACGCAGGATGTAGTGACTGAAATCCACCCAGAACAGAAACCTGTATTTTTACATTGCATTACTCATCAGCAGGTGCTACGTAAGTCAGTCCTAAAAATTAACCATGCGGTTCATGTCATGTGGACAACAATGAGACATTTTGTCTCCTATTCACTAGTAATAATAAAACAGTAAACAATCACTAATCCTTTCAACGGAGAATAATTGCTGTTGACTTCAAATTCCACATCACAAGTCTCTGGTTTGGGCTTCGTTGAGTTTGAGCTTTGCAGAGAAACGCTCTTCTCGTCCCTGGCTCTGCTACGGCTCTCAGCATCACCACGGCATCTCGTCTCTGCATTTTGTTGCGCCGTTAGAGGAGCATCAGAGTGAACATGCTGACTTGGACTCGCACACAAAAGAGTGCAGAGGTTTTGTGAGAGGAAAGGAGAAGGACGTCCCTGAGCTAACCAACGTGGACGGGCTGGCTCAATTGGCCTTTGCTGTCGATGTGACTGCTCTTTGCACATGAGATGCACAGCCTGGTTAAGGCCTTCATGCAGAAGCCGCTGCTGCTATCTCACCAAACAGAGAGCAACACACTCACCCACCTCCCCACACTGACAGAGAGGACTCTATCAGTTCATCACTGCAAGAGATATAAATCCATGTTGCAGGCCGTGCACGGTGAGTTTGGCGTTTGGACGATTTCCAAGCGGTGGAAGGTGACATGCCGCTGATCTCCCCTCCTTTCACTTGTGATGTGGACAAAGTTCCCAGTCACGTCCAACTGGAACTCACTGAGCTGCAGTCTGATGTCCTGCTTGCAAACCACTTCAGACCAGCGCCTTTACCAGCATTCTACTCGTCGCACAAAGTGGAGAACTTCCCACCATCAAGCTCAGAGAATGCCGCTTCTCTATGGATCGACATACAAATGTGAACAGACTTTCCCATTGATTACACATCAGGAAACAAGTCCGGGTACAGATCCTCTCTCAGTGATGAACACCTGTCAGCTGCGCATCGCCACATCAGGAATTACACTTAACGTCAGTGCACCTGCAACTGTAAAATCTGTATTTCTGTTGTTTACATGGTGAATTAAATAAAATGAATTTATTTCCATAGAATTTGTTTCCATAGAATGTTTAATAAGAGTTACGGCAATATATTTTCTATAATCCAATCTAGTAGTTAAGACATGACTTGAATTTGACTTGAATGAATTTCCACGGCCCTCAAAGGCATTTGGAATTTCTCCCCCCACCCCCCCCCCTCTCTCTCTCTCTCTCTCTCTCTCTTCTCTCTCTCTCTCTCTCTCTCTCTCTCTCTCTCTCTCTCTCTCTCTCTCTCTCTCTCTCTCTCTCTCTCTCTCTCTCTCTCTCTCTCTCTCTCTCTCTCTCTCTCTCTCTCTCTCTCTCTCTCTCTCTCTCTCTCTCTCTCTCTCTCTCTCTCTCTCTCTCTCTCTCTCCTCACCGTACAGCGTCTGCGATGCGGCTGCTTTCTTTCCTGCGGTCGGTGGATAGGCGGCCGAACAGATAGGAGGGCTCCAGGCCGCTGCAGAACACCGTCCCCACGGCGCTTAGCAGCAGCAACTTGCTGTCGTCGGCCGCCGCGTTACCCAGAGCTCGACACACTTCCTTCATGATCTGGGGAGAAACAAGAATGTGTCATCGTCTTGAAACTCAAAGGTGAAAGAAAGAGGAGGTGAAGGATTTGGGCCCAAGGGGAGAAGAGCCTTTCTCTGTGAAGCTCAAACTCAACAGAGCCGAAATCCAGGACTTGCGATTTGGAATTTGAAGTCAACAACAATTATTCTCACATGAAAGGAATTGTGATTATTTACAAGTTTATTATTACTAGTGAACAGAAGACAAAATGTCTCATTGGTGTCCAATATGAATATTGGCCCTTGTAGGTTTAAGGGGAATTGTCTGGCTGCATTTAGTGTAATGTAAGTATAATTTACAACTACATTTCTTGGCTGTGACGATGAAATTATCAGTCATTCTCACAAGCCACATCAGTGTATGTAATTGGCATGCCAGATTTTTTTTTTTTCCTTCTGTTTCAAAATGGTTACTTTGGACTAAAACAATTCTTTTTTTTTTCTTAACTAACCAAAATCATATCAAATCCAAAGTTAAGCACACCTGTTCTCTGAGTCAGTGTTTGTCATTGTTTAGTTTTCGTCATCTCCGCAACACAATCTGCCCATTGGAGGTGTTAGCTCCATTTATTTTGCCAAATTTAAAAATACAGACTCAAGTGACAAAATCCATGTAATCAATCTGTAATCTGTATCTGTATCACATTCAATTCAGCGAAATCCAAGTTTGACGCCACAAGTGTTGAGAACCATGGTAAAAATGGAAATTGTGTATATGTAATGAAAGTGTGTGTGTGTGTGTGTGTGTGTGTGTGTGTGCGCGCGCTCCACCTCGGGGGTCAGGGCGTTGTTGTCCGTGGTCTGGCTGGAGAGCAGCACGTGCGTGAAGCCGTCCTCCTTCCGCACCACGATGTCCCGGAAGCGCCGGTTGCCGTCGCTCTGTCGCACGTTGTACCTCAGTCGCTTGTCGAACACGTACGCCTTGTCCTCGCTCAGCTTGCGCTTGGCCGAGCCGTGCAGGTGGACCCCGCCGTTGGCCACCGGGGATCCTGGGACAGGACCGGGCCCAGAAGGTCCAGATAAGAGACGGATGAGAAACCAATTTGAAATATGACCAAGGAATACTCAACTGAAAGGACGTTGAATATTAAAGGAAATGTTAAAAAGAAACAAGACATTTTTGAATCATATAAAAACATATAATGATACAAGCTCCGTTTCACTCAAAGTGGCAATCAAGAAGATGAAACATGGACTTGGAATTTGGGAGGACATTGCAGAACACAATGAGTACTCACTTATAGACTACACCGCATTCCAAATTATTAAGTGTCATAAACATTTAATTTTTTTGTTTTTCAATTAAACTCATGGATGGTATTGTGTCTCACATTGTGGATCACTGAAATCAATCTCAGACACCTGTGATAATTAGTTTGCCAGCTGAGCCCAATTAAAGGAAAACTACATAAGAAGGACGTTCCACATTATTAAGCAGGCCACAGGTTTCAAGCAATAAGGGGAAGAAAAAGGATCTCTCTGCTGCCAAAAAGCCTCAAATAGTGCAATGCCTTGGACAAGGTATGAAAACATTCGATATTTCACAAAAACTTAAGCGTGATCATCGTACTGTGAAGAGATTTGTGGCTGATTCAGAGCACAGACGGGTTCGTGCAGATAAAGGCATAATGAGGAAGGTTTCTGCCAGACAAATTCATGGGATTAAATGAAATACAGAAATACATGAAGACTCATTTTCAAACAGTCTTGTTTATTGATGAGTGCCGTGCAACCCTGGATGGTGCAGATGGATGGAGTAGTGGATGGTTGGTGGATGGCCACCATGTCCCTACAAGGCTGTGACGTCAGCAAGGAGGAGGCGGAGTCATGTTTTGGGCCGGAATCAAGGGGAGAGAGCTGGTAGGCCCCTTTAGGGTCCCTGAAGGTGTGAAAACGACCTTGGCAAAGTATATAGTTTCTGACTGACCATTTTCTTGGTTCCATGGTACAAAAGGAAGAACCGTGCCTTCCGTAGTAAAATCATCTTCATGCAAGACAATGCATCATCTCATGCTGCAAAGAAAACCTTGTGTCATTGGCTGCCATGGGCATTAAAGGAGAGAAACTCATGGTGTGGCCCCCATCCTCCCCTGACCTCAACCCTATCGAGAAGCTTTGGAGCCTCAAGCAAAAGATCTATGAGGGTGGGAGGCAGTTGGCATCAAAACAGCAGCTCTGGGAGGCTATTCTGACATCCTGCAAAGAAATTCAAGCAGAAACTCCCCAAAAACTCACAAGTTCAATGGATGCAAGAATTGTGAAGGTGATATAAAAGAAGGGGTCCTATGTTAACCTGTTAACCTCATGTTTTTTGATTGAAATAGCTTTTGATTTCAGTAAATATGACCTCCTAATGCTGCAAATTCAACAAATGACCATTTTCAGTTTTTTACAACCTATAAAATGTTTTAAAACTCTGTTGTGCATTATAATTTGGAACAGTGCATTTTGAGTTTTTTATTTTTGAAAGAAATACTGTTATCATTGGGAGGTTTGTTTAATAACATTCAAATTATACCCTAACAGTTGATGACTTGAAAATTATACTGACTCTCATTTGCATTGACTATTTACGAAAATCAGAGAAAAATATAATTTGCATAATAATTTGGAACGCGGTGTATATTATTGAAATTGAAGACAATTTATTATATTTCTCAGATAGAAACTGAAGAGAAACCTAAAATTTTGCATCTCCTCTGTGTGCCAATTAAGTAAAAAAATATGGGGGAAAAATCTTTGACAACAAAAGTACAATTTTTGAAGTTATATTCCGAAATAAATAAGACACCATAGCACCTGACTCTAATGTCAAAACAGATACTCTCCTGCTTTGTATCTGTCAATTAAAAATTCTCAGAGGATCTTTCTCGAACATTTTGAGGGGATGTCAATTTCCTTTCAATTAAATGACAAAGGGTGACGAATCTGGTCAAAGTGTATGCCAAGCTACCGTCGTACATCCCACTAATTCAAAATATTTGAAAGAACAATGGCATCTACAATCTATTAGACAAAAATATAGTGCATCTTTGAAGATTTTTAAGGATACTATTCTGTATACACACACTACAAGTATGTGAAGTATGTGAGGTCATCTTTCATATGTGGATGCCTAACAGAGCCGACACTAGTATGCTTGTAAAAAACCCCACAAAAAAACCCACATCCTCACAATTTGGAGTTTGAGTCCAGGCATCCAATACCTAATCACATGCCCAACATTCCCGACAGGCGTTATGGGCAGTGTACACTGGAGATTAGTCAAAGTTTCATTTTGTGTTGTATGACGAACATCTCGTTCTGGGAAAGATGCTTTTTAAAATGTGGATTTAATTATTAACTCTGGTGGTGTGGGCTCTGGACTGTGACCCCGGAATGAAAAAGCTGTTATCAGTTCCTTTCCTAGTTATACGTTCCTCTAGCAGCGGAGGACTTCGGCAGCAATTTTAAAATGCCCTTGTTTGTGTGTGGCTAGGACAGAATTTTACATCTGGTGTGCAAAGTGATTACATTTCTAGGGTTTTTGGATGGCATGTATGGTGTGCCGAATAACTTATCTGTATCGTCATACTAAAACCATTTCCTCACCTAGCTGGTCAGCTAGCTGCTGTCCTGGAGGATCCACATCTCCTAGAAGCCTCTCTGCTCGGTCTGAAGGCAGTCTTTGTGTCCTTGCCACTGTCCTGTACACCACAGGCTCCCCCTCTCCGTTTTGGAGTCCATTATGGGAAGTCCTCACGGCAGTAAAGAACTGTACCTGGCCTGGCGAGGGGGCACTGTACACCATGGTTTTGTTGCTCCTGTCCTCAGTGGGGTGCTTCGCCCCCGATGCTCCCGTGCTCACTTTCTTCTGCTTCTGAGACGTCCCCGAACCCCCGCCCACAAATTTGAGCCCGGCTTCTTCTCGAACTCCAAACACCGGGCCGCAAGTCCTTTTTTTCTTGCGGGTATCGGCCCGTGCTCTGGAGGATTCTGGGGCGGGTGGCTCGGTGCGGCCGGCTCCAAGGGCTCGGGGAATTTTTGGTGGTTTGGGGAGTTTGTGCGCGTGCAATCTCAGGCTGTTGAACTGGTCGATGAACTCCTCGCAGTGCAGCAAGTGGTGCTCTGGTTCCCAGGTGTCCTCTTTGCTTCCATAGCCCTTCCACCTGATCAGGTACTCCCACTTGCCCTTCTTGTTCCGACGCTTGTCTACAATCCGTTCCACCTGGAGACGGCACACGGAGAGACAGTTAGAGTGTCCAAGTCGAACTGAAAGGACATTTATAACTGACTACAACCTGCCTATAAAGAAGGAGGGAATATTTCAATATAGTTTTCTATAGTGTGTGTGTGTGTGTGTGTATATATATATATATATATATTTTTTTTTCCCCCAGAATATTTCATTTCAACCCTCACCCAACAGCCTGCTCAACACCATTTAGTTTTACACAGAGTAAAGTGACCTTCTCCGAGAGCCTTCACTGTTCAGTCGTAATGTACCTTTCCACCGGAGCACCATTTAGAGCGATAGAATGCGTCGCTTCCAAATACAATGGCCATGGCCCAAAACTCCTTGATCACAGCACCACACAACAACCAATTGAAAACATATCAGTTGTTGTTACTAATGTGTTGTCTGTCCTTGGTTTTAAAAAAAAGCTGCTTATTCAGCTTATTAAGTTCTTTCTTATCAGGCCAAAAAAGATAGTCGCAAGCTGCAGTTGCTGAATAATGTTCAGATCAGATCTATATTTGGGAGCTTGGAGAGGCCGCACATTGCAGTGGATTGAACTGATGAGCATTCAACTGTTATGACAGCTACTTTATGCAAATGCATCGCCCCTTCAAACTCAGTCCATGACGGCACGTCTATTTGCATCGACACTGATGGAGACATCAATGGAAGTGTCAAAAGAAATAATCTGGTCGAACTTTTTTCCCCAACAATTTTCCATACTTACTTAACTAAGTATACACCGATCAGCCACAACATTAAAACTACCTGCCTAATATTGTGTAGCTCCCCCTCATGCCGCAAAAACAGCTCTGACCCGTCGATGCATGGACTCCACAAGACCCCTGAATGTGTCCTGTGGTATCTGGCACCAAGACATTAGCAGAAGATCTTTTAAGTCTTGTTAATTGCTAGGTGGCCCCCATGGATCGGGCACATCCCACTATGCTCGATCGGACTGAGATCCAGGGAATTTGGAGGCCCTTTCAACAGCTTGAACCCTTTGTCGACGCAAACAACGCACACGCACCCGGCCATCCACATGTGAAAGAAAACGTGATTCATCAGACTAGGTCACCTTCATTCATTGTTCCATGGTCCAGTTCTGACGCTCACATGCACCCCTGCCCACATGACCCCAGTGGAGAGGTGTCAGTAAGGGCACTCTGACCTGTTTGCGGCTATGCAGCCCCATAGCAGCAAGCTGCGATGCACTGTGTGTTCTGACAGCTTTCTTTCATAGCCAGCATTAACTTTGTCAGCAATTTGTGCTACAGAAGCTCTTCTGTGGGATCGGACCGGAGTGGCTAGCTGTCACTGACTGTTCACTTGCTGCCTAATATATCCCACCCCTTGAGAGGTGCCACTGGAACGAGATGAGCAATGTTATGCACTTCACCTGTCAGTGAGTTTAATGTTGTGGGTCATCAGTATATGTCCCAGACACTTCCTGGGAGTGTCCAAATCCTAAAAGTACATTCTGTGACGCCTTTGCGGGTATACGATAGGGGCACATTCACTGTAGGAGGAAGATAAGAGGCCGTGGTTGAGCTGAAACGTGCCTCAGGGTGTTATCGTGAAGAAACCCTAAACATAAATGTGGCTTGTCAGACTCACAGGAACACAACAGCACAGAACGACCCTGCACGGCTCCTCCACTGCAACACATCAACACAGAGACAAGTACACTAGTTTTAGGGCAGAATGACCATTACTTGTATGTTGGGCATTCAACCCAATATGGAACTTGGGATTTAGTGAGTTCATACATCTCATTGTCCGCTTGAATTCATTTTTAAATTCCAGTCCTGATCTTCCATTTGGACTGTAATTAATTAATCTATACTCAACCAAGATGCATTTTTACTTTAATTTAAATTTCCCACTCATGTTGTTTATGAAGATGGAAAAATCTGCCGCTGGAATTGTACAGTATTATTGTACAGTATATATCCCTCTGGCTAGCCGATTTTCTGCTCAGCCATTTTAGGTAGGAAGCATTTATTGGTTTAAAGTGCAATATTAATCAAGTTTACCGGCTGCCTATATAATTAGCAAATTAACTATTTGTATTTTATTAAAATATCAATGTTTTATGAAATAGGATTGACATTGTTTGAAAAACCCAAGTTTGTAGATATAAGATCAAACTGGACTTATTTGATTAACATTTTCATTAAATAAACATTTTGTTATATGTGGAGTTGAATGGAGGTTTCACCCTTGATTTTAAATTAAGTTGATTAGTCCAAATTTTATCAAATGGAGCAAAACTCATTTAGAGTCCACCAAGGCAATGATCTCTACTAACGGGAGATCTTGTAATAATTCCCTTTGAGCAAGGAAACTAGATGAGGCATAATTTCCTTTATCCCCATTGCTCTTTGAAATTCCAATAAAACCTGAAGCAAAAAGTGTGATGTGATGCAATGCAAATATCCAAAGACCCAATTATCATCAAGAACATACATTTCTGTATATGCTAAAGAGAATGTGTGGCGGACGAGGGGGCGTGGTTAAGCCACGTCTGCAAGGGACAGGGCTTGTTTGGCGGCTTTACCGGGTCTGCCCAATCGGCCTCTTTAGCGCTGATTGGTCGGACCCGGCTGAGAGACTTTTATGTTATATGTTGTTCGGTCTTTCAGTGGAGGGGTGAGGCACACGACATAGGCCTGCGGTCCAGAGCACGACCACAAGAAACAAAACTGTCAATCCCTTTTAGTTAATCGTTCTGTTTTGCCAGCAAGCCTTTGTGTTTGAGATTGTGAGTAAAATCCTCGCCATGTCAGCGCTCCACTGCCTGAACGGCTCTGTCTCCCTCCTGAAACCTGTACATGTGGTTAGAGACTCCCAGAAGTGGCGAAGTCAGCAGGATACAGGAGGGGCAGGGCGCTGGAGGAAAGGCGCCCAGGAGCCGATCTGCTGGTTGCGGGAACGCCTCGCAGACCTGGAGGACGAGCGGGACGTCCTCCGCTGCCAGCTGGAGCTTTGAGGGTGCTGCCACTGCACCATCGCTGTCTCTGGGAGACACGAGTGTCACCGTGACAAGGAGTAGCGCGAGCACACTGCGACGCACAGCTGGCCCGCCGCCGCCAACTGGGAGCCAGCCGGAGGATGATCCCTGAGTCTTGATCCAGGACCCACAAATGTGACCGCGTTACAACGCCAGTTTTTTTTGACGTCTTCTCCCACCTGCCGGGCTGCACGTCCCTCATACACCACCATGTGGAGACGACCCTAGGGGTGAAAGTACGCTCCCGGCAGTATCGACTGCCCCAACATAAACGTCAAGTCGTGTAGGCACAATTGAAGGCCATGCTGGACATGGGGGTGATAGAGGAGTCTACAAGTGACTGGTGTAGTCCCATCGTGCTGGTAGGTAAGCCAGATAGGTCGGTCCGCTTCTGCGTAGACTACCGAAAGGTGAACGCGGTGTCAAAGTTTGATGCGTAGCCCCGGGTCGATTAACTCCTTGACCGGTTAGGCACGGCTCGGTTTTTTTACAACAATGGACGCAACCAAGGTTTACTGGCAGATTCCATTGTCGCCAGAGTCCAAGGAGAGGTCGGCTTTCTCCACTCGGGGTTGTACCAATTTGTGACGCTTTCGTTTGGGTTGTTTCGAGCCCCAGCCACCTTTCAGAGACTCATGGACCGGGTTCTGTGTCCGCACGCGGCATATGCCGCCGCCTACTTAAATGAAGTTATTATTCACGGTGACACCTGGGAGCGACACATGCAGCATGTGAGGGCAGTACTCAAGTCCCTGAGGTGGGCGGGACTCACCACCAACCCTAAGTGTGCGATTCGGCGGAGAAAGGTACAGTATCTGGGGTACAACCTAGGTGGAGGACTGGTCCAGCCCCAGATAGATAAAACGGCGGCAGTTGCGAACAGTCCGAGACCCAAAAGCAAGAAGGAGATAAAGTGGTTCTCAGGGCTGGCAGGTTACTACAGAAGGTTTGTAGCCGACTTTTCTGAGGCACACAATGCAGAAACGCCTGCGGTCCGGAGCACGACCACAAGAAACAAAACTCTGTCAATCCCTTTTAGTTTATCGTCCTGTTTTGCCAGCGAGCCTTTGTGTTAACGATTGTGAATAAAATCCTCGCCATGTTGGCACTCCACTGCCCGAACGACTTTGTCTCCCTCCCAAAACCCGTACATGTGGGTAGAGATTCCCATAATATGTTATACTGGAGAAGACCAGCTTGGAAACTGTTAAAGTTTAACTCTGTAATTTCAAACCTGGGCTAACCACAGAAAACACATGGACATATTCATTTGTACAACTCCTTTCCCCCCAATGAATTGTAACATTCATGTGTACAATGTTCACAAGTGGGACTGAAACAACTCAACAGCTTGTTTCATAATGGTACAAAATGAATTGAACCATTCAACAAATTTAACATTTTCCAATGATTTTCCTCTCTTTCTGCATATCACACTTTAAGCCATTAGACAAAATTGGTTTGTGTTCAATGCACCGGAAGATAATAGCAAATACTAATCTGGGGCTTCCAGATGACAATAAATAAGGTGGCGCAGCATTAGGATTGCATCATCAACTCTAATATTCTGTTGAAGAGGATCATCTGTCCTCTGCACACTGAGGGTATATGATGGTTGTCTTATTTTAGTGAGCATTTAAACAGATCACAGGAAACCTGAGCCACTTGATTATGACATGGTATATGTGGGTATGTATATGATCGCTTGTATTATATAGACTAATCGCCTTATTACATTTCCCCTTTTAATCATCTTATCCCCACATTGCCATCATCCAAAGGAATTGCCGCTGGTACATCATCCTGTTATGCTCTCAAGTTATTTTAGTAAACTGTCTACTCAGCAAACTGTCTATGATGTTCCTCATTAGGTGCCAGGATCATTCTGCCTCCAAATACCTCATGAAGGCCTTTCAAGGGCGTGTCTTCTGTCCTCTTTGAAACAGACGTCTGCTTTTTCTTTTTAAAAGTCCTATTTGGTTCTTTAGTTTGTTGAGGGCCCCTGACTAAAAAGAGTGTTGTAATTACTTTAAGGTTGACATTTCCCACTGCATATGATTTGAAAGCACTTTAAACTTTTTGGATAGTACGATATAGTTTCTTCACAGCATTGTACTGTATATAGCCAGTCACTTCCTCTACGGTCTAATCTAGGCTGGCATTCTGGCAGAGAACCTCCCCATTGTGTCATCAAAACAGTCATTAAAGGCTGGGGGATGAACCGGTGAGACACAAAGAACCACAAAAAAATGACATAGTACTGCAAAAAGCCAAACAAACAAAAACATACAAATTAGTTCCTAATTAGTAGGTTCCTTTCAGCAAGAAATGTAAATCATTCAACTCTGAAAATGTGTGCTCATCTTCTTCCCTGACCCTGCCACGCTGTCTAAAATCGAATTGTTAAATTTATACTGAAGGAAATTTGTTGTAAAGTCACTATGGCGTCAAACTTTTTTCAAGTTTACTTCAATAAGGTACGTGATTTGTTCTCTGTGACATATGTGGTTGTGTTTGATTGATGGAAGAAATCAGCTCGGTTAATAAGAGCACTGAATTAAGCACAATGTAGGCTACCAACATGGATATAAAATATAGGTTGAAATCAATACGACTTTTTTCGCAGTTCCAAATGGAAAACCTACTTTTGGAAACAATGTCTAAGTACCCAGTCGATATCGTGCCCCAAAACCCTTCCGCTTGACATTCACTATCCATGATTGATAAAGACATTACACTGGCATACCTGTATGCACACTGGATTTTTAAACAACGTGAAATTCATTCTTTCGAAGGGATCTGGCATCAGCAAGAACTGTGGATGGAAGTCTGGAATGGTCTTTTCAGCGTCATTGTGGTGCATAATGGCAACCAGACCCTTTATATTGGTACAATAGCAAATTTGTCATATTGCCCATGAGAAACAGCAACAATGTATTCTTCAGTATTATTCAACTCCAAGTGCTTCATTCCTGACTACACCGTTACTTTCATCTCCAAACTAAATTTTACCGATTTATACCATATTGAGCCCGACTGCAGCAGTTCCTGATGCTTGAGCTTTCAAAAATGCTGAGCACACCGAAGGGAAGTAAACAGCCTTAGATCGGCAGGGGTGAAGTTTAAGTGAACAGAACATGATGGCGCTTTCCGCCCCACACACTGTCACACTTCCCAAAATTGCTGCATGTAAAGATATAAAGAAAAAGAGAGGGCGAGTGCTACAAAAACAGGGTGTCTTTTTCTGCACAGGATTAACAAACATTTGAGCTGGAGGTGGGGATGTCGACTCTCTGATGCCAAATTCCAAATCCATACAGCATTTTTGTTTAGTTTGTAATGAGCTCAGACCTGCTAACCTAGGGAAAATATTTTGAGTACCACAACAGTGTAGCAGGGAGTCTCCGTGGCAATTAAGTTACTGCAGATAAATTACTCAAATACAGATAATGACTTATTCACACCGTAGCCGTCTCATAACGAGGCTCACATTGTATGCGAGATACTACAGCTAACTATACATACAAATGTATCTCATAAGGATATACCCCTTTAAATGCATCATTCTGTAAAGTTACTAAACATGTTTACCAACTAGAGATGAACCAATTGCAACTTTCTTGGCCGATTTCTTAAAAGTCTGACCTACCGATTCCGGCCAATTCCAATTTTCATTCAATTGTATGTTCATAATAAACCATTGACTATTACATATCGCTTACATTGTAGTCCGATCATTGTGACTTTATATCCGTGACCTGAGAAATCCAATTTTTATTTGGTCTCATTGGGTATATCTGCTGTACATCAATGGCAAATACATCACACGATAGGACAGCTGCACACACGGACTACGGCTGTAATTTTCAGTTACCACAATGGTGAGATTGATGAGTTAAACACTGTGTTTAGTTTCATTATTCACTATGGTTCAATAATAGAACATGGAACGGTCACTGAGTCCCAATTAAATAGAATATGAGACTGTCACCAAGTTTTAGAATAATCAACCTGTAACTCTCACTGGGTTTTAGTAGAACACAACATATAACTAACATGGAAATGTCAAGTTCAAACCTCAAGTAAAAGTCTCTTTCACTTTTTAGTGCAATATACCTTTCCATTATTTTAATATGATACTTGGCAGACTCTTCTCGATCTGGTGTACTGGAAGTCTTCCTTTGCTCACCGCGCATTAAAACAACTGAATTAAAATCAAAAACTTGTTTTACTGAGCAACCCATCAAGAACCGAGTCCCAAAAAAGAGTAACTTTTTGTCAATAGCTCCAGAACAGACGCTCCAATGTAGTGAGAGTGAAAGATACGCAACTGCACAACGTTAGAATATTGTCAGGCGATAGATGCATCATTTATCTAATCTTCTTTGTTTCCCTTGAAGTACCTCCGAACAGCGACATTTTCTTCCTTTTCGCTCTCTTTTTTTGAGTGTCAACTACGCAACTACGTTACATTATGTTGGTATCGGGTTGAGTATCGGAGCATTTTTATGTGTACGATTCCATGAGCACTGTATCGGGCATGTACATTTGACTGGCACAGAATCTGATATATCAGACACTGATCACCGGTCATGGACGATCAAGCTGAAAACTGGCAGATTCCGATCACCAGCTGATTGATCGGTGCATCTCACATTTTATAATGTTAACATTACGGTCACATTTTTGCACTTGATTATTACTCCCCCAAGTCCCATATTACCTCAGCAATGCAGCCTCGGTGCATAATAAAGCACCCCTGTGTATCATGGATGTTGAGTCAGTGAGAGGAGAGGGAGGGTACGGGTTTCAGAATAGCGGCATAGCGGCCCAAGCGGCAGATGTTCTGCCGCTTGGGCCGCTATGCCGCTATTCAAATCTTTTGGGTGAACGAGCTCAACTGAATCACTTCCTGAAATGATCTGTTCATCAGTCAGTTCAGTTGAGCTCTCAGTCAGTTGCAGTCGCAGTGAGTTAATCCCCCTTTTCACCCAAAAGATTTGAATCGTTCGAGAACTTCAACACACTATCACGGAGCCGGGAGAAGCTTTCTCTGGAGCATTGCACTTAAATGGCTTGAATAAAAACTGTGGATTGATGTAAATGTTGTTTTTTCTATTTATTAATTGCATGGAGGAAGCAGATGGAGGATTTGGACACAGTGGTCTCGCGCAGTGCGATTGGTCTGGGATAGTTGCGGCACCGGGTTGTTACACAAATAAATTCTTATATAAATTATTTAGTTTAATATATTTTATTGCAGATAAATTAGTGCATCTGGAGTGGCTTACTTCCATAATTGTATGGCTCACCTCCTGCACCTCTGCACACTGCGTTATGTGGTTTTGCGGCTGTGTTTTCTGTTAATGTGTTTGTGTTTTCTGTTAATGTGTTTGTGTTTTCTGTTAATGTGTTTTTCAGAAATTGCTTGTGTTTTGTATAATTGCATGTGTTTTCTTAATTTACAGTGCACTGAGCTCTCAGGGCACCGTAAGTAGAGGAGATAAAGGGCACTGATGTCATGACAGGTGACGTAATAAAACGGTTTGTTACCAACACTAAAATTACATTAAAATTACAAATTTATCTGGGTTTGAAATCTGATGGAAACATTTGGGATAGTGTAAGTACACAACTCAAAAAAATATATAACATAGGTCTAGTCGTTTTTAGACATTTTAATGTGGAAAAGTTGTACCTTTTAATGACATTTTTGATCCCTTAGTAGAAAAAAATGTATATATAAATTAGCATCCCTATTTAAGATCCTCCTCGTTCTGCAATTTGGAAGAAGCTGCTCCTACCTCAGAGTCCAGGTTAAACCAGGACAGCGACACTTAAGTCTTCGTAAAGCCATAGAACATTGTCTTTTAGCAGCTTTCACGGTACAAAATGTCCCACATTGAATTAATGTTGATGCTGGGACAGTTTATCAGTAACCAGAATGAATGTTCTGCTTTACTCCAGACTCCCAACACCACACAGATGACAAATTGTCCAACTCTGCGCGCACTAGCGATGCCCCAGAATGTGCAGGCGTGCAGGAAATGACTAAAGAGAACGCTAGAGTTCAGTTTCTGCACAGGTTCCAAATGCCTACATTTCACATACTGTTGCAATGCTATATTCAATAAATTATTCATGAATTTTTAGCTGGAAAGGGATGAGGAAAAAAAAAAAAAAAAAAAAAAAAGACAGAAATACAGGCCTGCCATAAAAGTAGCGATTACAGAGGCGAAATCTGCCAACTCGCTTTAAGTTATAAACTGCGTCTCCGAGTCCAAATTTAAAAGAAAATAGGTGCAATTTCCACGCACACGAAGGTTTCACCCCAAGTCCAAAGCAAATGTTATTCACTGGATTTGCAGCAGAATAAAGTGGTACCTTCAGGGAGGAATCATTCTTAAACCTTACATTTTCAGTTCACCGATACCAACACCGTTAAAAAGCACATGAACTTATCGGTGCATAACGGCTTTTAAAGTGGACCTATAATGCTCCTTTTTGCACAAGTCAATATAGGTCTCTGAGGCCCCCAAAACATGTCTTTGAATTTTTTTTCTGAAAATACCACTCAGATTATGCATTCTAGACATCCTGAAATGCTCTAAATCGTGTTCCTGACACTCCATTTCATAGGATGTGGTGTGGGTGCGACTGCTTGAACCACACCACCACCACACGCACCGGAGAGCCGCTGTCATGACGTGTCCATCTGCTCCCTGCTTGTTACACCTTGCCACTCTCTACAATAAAACGTGTGCTTGCAACATCTCTGCCTGTCTCTCTGTGACGGAGGGCCCCCGCAAATGCCGCTCAGGTGGTGTGTGGCAGGCGGAACTGCCACATGGGAGGAGCCACCCTCCTGAGACGTCGAGTTCTGCGAGCCAATGGGGTTTGAGCACAAGTTCCGGGTTCTGTACAGTAAGCCAATGGGGTTTGAGCTTTCCGTTCCGAGGTTTCCGTTGTATTGAGTCTGTAAACGTTTACTAATTTCACCTTAGCAGTCCAAGAAAAATCAGTTTCTGAACAAATTTGAGGCAAGAAATAAGCAATCCAGTTGCTGAATCTTCACTCATATTAGATCTACAAGGCCTGATTTAAAAGTTTGTCCCGACTTTCGTTGACATTCGCCAAGCTTGTGGAAGAGAGAGAGTAGAAGCTTTTAATCGTCACACGACACACCGACACGGGCACCGCACGCAGGTTTTTTTGTTTCATGTCAACGTGGGAAAATAAAATGAAATAAAGACATCTACAATAAAACACACACTATTCTCATTGGTTTGTTTGGAGAAACACACAGTGGATCCTGCATCGCAGCCTACAGTCTGTGTACCGCATACTTTTACTTATTTTTTTAAATACTGACATTTCCATCGTCTGCAGTTTCTTCATGGACAGTTGGTATTAATTCCTCTTTCTTTTAAAAGATTTTCCGTGTTATTTCTCCAGCCCTGGGTAGAGTTACTCGGATGGGAGGGATGGTTCTAATTCTACCTAGAGGCACCTAGTGTGACGTTTGAAGGGATCAAAAATCTCAACCCAATGTTTCAGGACTTGTTTTCTGACAAAGGCTGCCTACAAAAAAAAACCTGGCTGGATTGTCAGATGTCACAGTCTGTGTGCTAGTAGGCCCATCAGAGAACCAAATGTATGTGCACAAGATCTGAAAAAGTGAGCTTTTCATTATAAGTCCGCTTTAAAGCTTAATTATGAAACTTCTTCATATTGTACAGTTTGTTATACTTTAATACACTCTCTCAAGGTATACACACCATGATGATAAACAGTAATCATAGAAAATATATATGAATGTACATATATACACACCATACATAAATAAAACACATCAAATGAAGTGATGTTTAAATAAACAGTATAAATAAGCAAACTAAAGTAACAAATATGCTTGTCTCAGCATAATATTGAATCAATACCCAGCTGCAGAAAAGTGAGCAACTTTATACCATTTACTGTACTAGACTAAAACTGGATTACTACAACCACTCTGCTGCATATATGTAAACCACAGAGACTGTCTTTTTTCCATTAATGTCAATTTTTGGGGGGTGGTCCTCACACTGTAGTGGCGGATGAGGAGTCTTCAACATGGAGAAAAAAAAAAAAAAAAAGATGCCTATAATGAGCACAATAAAGAACATTTTAACACGATGTGACATTTTAGTTGATCAATTCATGCCATGTCAATTTAAATATACTTCATAGTTTAGCTTTTGACTTTCGTAGCGATAAGTTACCCCCAAATACTTCTCCACAGAACCCAGTATGAGATAATGCACTCAATAGATAAAACCAACGACTGAGCCAGGTGTTTATCCAAGCAGCTCGCTAAAGATTTCTGTTAAGACTCCTCTTTAGCCGATTTATGGAGGAAGCATTTATCGTAATTACCTGCTGAATTACTTACTGAGCCACCGTGTCATCCTCATCCGTCCCCGCTGACACCCAAACCGGAGACTTTACAGAAATAGAAAGCTGAGATGAAAGGCAGCTCCTCTCTGGCGGCCGTCTTAAAAATAGTCAAACGCTGTTATATCTAGATCAGTACTGCGTTCGGTTTGTTTTGTTCGCAGTCGTTGAAAATATTTTTCTGTTTACATACAGTACATACAGTTGGAGACAAAGTTGACCCCACGCCAAATGCCTCCATACACTCAATTTGTTTTCAGTAGTTATCTTCAGTTCACAAGTTGAAGATTCACTCACTCGCGCTCTTGCGTCGCTCCGAATTGAAAGGAGCTTGTTGGGCTTGAACCACATGTGTGACTCGTGACTCATCTCTATCGCGATTCAAGCGTCAAGATTCGGCCAGCCTCGTGTCTCTTGGCTAGAAACGTGAGACTCCCAAACGATTCTTCGCAGCGAACGCATCTTTTGAATGTCTCGGGGGTTCTGAGTCACTCATCCGCGACTCGGTAACCGTGACGAGGCGCACGGATCTCAAAGGAAGAGTCCCGAGAGCCCCCGGTCGGGAGGCACGTACGCGCCCCTTAAGAGGCAATGACTCCTGAATCAGCTCCGGAACGAGAGCCGTGAGTCACAACTCCCCGATCTCGTACGCAAAATGAGGATCCATGGGTCGCGAGTGACGCGTGTGTGTCACCCACCGTGGGAATTTCATTTGCAACTCAGCGCCAACTCTTGCGTCCCTCATTCACCAGAAGTTACACTAACCGAATCGAACAAATTGAAGAGTCAGAAAATTGGACAAATCTTTTTACTGAGTCACTTGTAAAGAGCCAAATCTCGAAAAGGAGTCAAACATTTCATCACTAGTGTGTGCCCGGCTTGAAAGATTTGTTCAATACGAATGAATCGTTTGCGAGTCTTACATCGCTAGTAGCAACAAAGCATCTTAACAGGTGAATCTAGCTCCACATTCTCTAATTATTCTGTCCTTACAGGTTATGACAAGTTAGACAACAATTATTAGTCTTTATTTATTAGCCATGTATTAAGTCTTAATAGATCTTATTATGAACACACTAATCAGCCTACTGTCACAGAGGAGTTTACCGTCACAGCCTTTTTCAATACTCATTATAATTGCTGCAATTTAGTCAATGCTATAAAAGATATTGAATTTCAATCCCCAGCCATCTTGGTTTTGGGGACATAGAGTTCAACCTAATTCAACCTAATTTCAGCACTGTGTCGGTATCATTACGTTATAAATACTTTGGCATTTGGCTGGATAGCGGATTGTCCTTCAAAACCCACGTGGAACGATATGCTCATTAATGAAAGTAAATACAATCCACTGTAATGTCTCTCCTTGATTACGGAGATTCACTGTATTGACACGCCGCCACCACCACCCAGAAGCCACTAAACGCATTTAATTAATATTCCATTGAATTCTCTGAACACCTACAACAGCCGCCTCAGAGTTGAAAAAGCTTGACGCTCATCATTAACACCTAGAAAGAATCTGCACGTGTGTTTTGTGATACAAGGCCTTCTAAAGAAAAGGTCTGCATGGAATATCTTCAATTGGCATAGTATGCACCTTAATAGTGGAATAAAATACCAAGATTCTTAAAGTTAGATACTCAGTCCCCATTTAAATTATTATTTTTATAATTTTAATGAACTGCAATATAATTTTCAACCCGATTGCATAAAGCTATATTATCATTCTAATAATTGCGGAGAAATAACCAGAAACCCTCAATAAAAATGTAATTAATTTCAGGCCCCCTCCTCCAGGCTATAAAAATCACCAGAGAACAATACAACACTGCTGGGAATCACACAAAAGCAAAACTGAGAATAATCTATGTTGATTTTTATTATTTTTTTTTAAATCATTGTGGAAGTGTTCCAGCAGACACGGATATTAGAATTATTGCAATATTGAAGTAAAACGACCAGGCTACGATGAATACTGCTTATTAAATGCAAAGATAAAAAGGCATTCGAAAAAGCGAAAAAATGGTTCTCAGGGTGCGCAATCATAAGCCTTCAATTACATTTTCTCCTTCATGTTACTTTTGAAGTGTCGAGAACCATTGATTCCAAAAGCTCCAAGTGCACGTAATGTATCTCACTTTCCAAATACTGCATTTTCATATTACACCCCCCCCCCATACTAGTTTTACTCTTTCTTACTTCTTTCTTTACTACTTTCTTTTCCCGGTCTTTTGTTTTGCATAACCTTTATTGAATCTATTTTAAGTGCAAATCAGAAAAAAAATAAGAGTATAATTTGTGACATTTGTATAAATAATAAATCAATAATACACTTATCCTGTTACACGGCATGTCCCTCTATTCTGCCTTGCACAACACATATAAAATCATATGAGCAAATATCAGGGTGATGAGGATGAACGATTGACGATAAAAGATGAGATAAAACATAAAATCAATAATATTATTAATACTGAGGCACTGCTGAACCCCATCCATCATCTTCTCTCCTAAATATTTGCATATAGCTCTGTTAAATGGAAGCTTTAACTATGATGTTTATCTCAATTATAGGTCAACTTGTGTTTGACTATATGACTATATTGCGCTATTTATCAACAGCAAATTGACATATGTATCCTTCATCTTATAATGGGAACATTATTTTTCAATAAAGTGATATATTGTGTTTATCGAGACCTCAGAACATTAGCCGCAACCTCCCTCACATCCTCCCTTCCCGAAACTGAAGCGTACGACAGCGTGTTGACATGGCAGCGGCCCAACACCAGCGAGATCCAGCGCCGGGTGATTCACCGACACTGTCAACAACCAAGTAAGAGTCTGCGCCTCAGGAACCAAGGACCTTCTACGGACCCAAATTCCCCAAGACGGAACAATAATGTCAAAGTCTTACAAATGATATAACACACCAGAGCATACCCCCACGCATAGTTCTTTGCAAAACTAAATTAAAACAAACCGCTGATTCCAGCAAACCACTAAAAATGACCCAAGACACTGTGATGTCATTGGGTTCAACACTAGGTAACTAGTTACCAGAATTTTGCTCATAGGCTGATGTACCTTTTTCAAGTACTTACTTAAGCACCTTTTTCAAGTGCTTACTTAACTGTGTTTAGTTGCAGATACGTTAAGATTTTTACTCCACTACATTTAAAAGCTAATTTTGTTTTAAATAATAATAATAATAATAATAATAATAATAATAATAATAATAATAAAAAATCAGGATGTATATTTATAAATGACTATGACTCCACATATACTATTTTATTGTTAATCACTTTATACAAGAGCACTCATCTGGAGACAAAAAGGTACAGAAGCACTTTAGGTCAAATTATAGACTGTATCAGGGCACCAGACATGACACGTACTTTTACTTTTAATACTTGAAGTACTTTTAACGGGCAAGTACCTGTATACACTTTTACTAAAGTATAAATGTCAATGTGTTTTGTTTTTTTCAAACCGCTTTTACCAGTGTCAGGCCATTTGTACGACACATATAACATTTTAATCAGACTATCCCATACTCTCCAGGACAGTGTTCTCCCTGTGAAGGGGAATTTTTATTTTATTTTATTTTTTAAATCTCTCACGAAGGGAGTGTGCGCTCGAGTCCCCGAACCGTCCAGTCAGTACGCTGCGTTTTATCAACTTTCTCCATTTTTTTGTGTTTTTCCTGCCTTTTTCATATATTCCGTCTGACTGTATTTGAGTCGTGTTGTAACAAGACGACGTGTTGTCAATGGGAATTCCCTGAGAATTCTCCATTGTTCTGGTTTTTTTTTTTTCTCTCTCTCTTTCCTCAATATCAAAAACAAACAAACAGACAAACAAACAGACAGACAAACAGACAGACAGACAGACAGACAGACAGACAGAGCTCATCCCTTGGGGTGCTCCGTCTGTCTGCTGCCACTTAAGCTCCACTTCCCACTAGTTCAGCCCCTGATCTCCCGTATCTACATCTATATATATATATATATATATATTTATGATCATATCTATATGTACATGTATAATACCGTCGTTTCACTTCCTCCACCCGTCATTTACAAAGTGTTGCGGGAGCGCTCACAAAGTCGACTCGCGGATGACCGAGCCCCGCTCTCTCCGCGCAGCTCGCGGGGAGGGTTGATTAGTTCCGCCTGTTAAAGGGCTTATCGCGCCGACCTCCCTTCTACTTCCTAATTGCGCCGTTCGCCAGTGTTCCGTCGGCGTTCGGGGCCGGGCCATCCCTCCCCCCCCCGGGGCTCTCACCTCGTACAGGTCTCCGGAAGCCATCGCGGGGCGCGGACTCCGTAGGCGCGGCTCTCGTCGCCGTTGCGAGCGGACCGGACTGGTCTCGGCGTTTCGGGGGAGCCAGCGAGCGGGGCTCGTTATAGCGACGCGAGACGCGCGGACGATCCCGCCGACGCGAATCTTCGGAGAAGTGACGCGGCGGGCGGGAGTCGCGCCGGGGGGAGCCCGCCGCTGCGTCCGAAAACGGGATTCGGCTGTTGGACACTCCCCTGCGGCGACCGACCGCCCCCCCTCCCGCACGCCTTGAAACTCGGACCCGGCCTTCTCCAGTACGATCGTTTGTACTGCGGCATTAACCATTTTCCGAGAACGAGACCTGAAAACTTCCATTGTGGAGTGTGTCCAAAAATGCACACAAATACATTTACATTTACATTCAGTCATTTAGCAGACGCTTTTATCCAAAGCGACTTACAAGGGAGAATAACATTCTCATTCAACCCATTCAAATAAATCAATATACAGTATATACACATACATGTATTTACGGTGAATTCAATGACGGCCAACGTTATTAATGCCGATAACGCCGTCATCGATATTACGCCCGTTTTCGATAACTATCTTGTCACCCCCCGTCGAGGGCGGAGGACGGTCAGATCTGGAGTTTTGTCAAATTTATTGAACATTTCAGTGCCTCCTGACCTCCGTCGGATGCGGAAAGCTGGCGGCGCGGAGGGGTGCAGCCCCCCCCGCATGCGGCCTCAGACTCTCCGTAGAAATGGATACGACTTTCAGTGAGTTGCCGGATTCAGTGTAAAGCCTTCGACTCCAAGACGGAAAATGAATTACTGAGAGCTGGAAGTCCAAGTGCAAAAGTAAGGCCCCGGTATTTGGCGTAGTCCATAATGAATGTGACCGATTGACACTTTGCATTCCACCAAAATAAATAATTTTGACGGAGGCAAATGATTTTCGTGTCTCGCGTTTGCATTTCTCTGCCAAAATGTTGTTGTTGTTGTTGTCGTCGTCGTCGTCGTTGTTGTTTTTTAAGAGAATCGGGGCTTCGGGATTTTCTGCGACCCCCCCCCCCCCCCCCCCCCGACAGAACCAACAGAACCCTCCTTCTGACCGTCCCCCGGTCGAAGAGTCGGGGGGGGGGACAATCGAACGACTCCCTTTTCGCTGAGTGGCTCGTCGGGAAACGAATCTGAAAAAGGGAGTCGAACCTCTCAGCGCCAGGCTTGTTATTCTGACGAGCCGCAGCAGCAGATCGGCAGACAGCGTCAATCGAGCGCCGAGCCCCCGGTCCGAGGCGGATCGCTCGGCGGCGCTGCGAACAAACAGCTTCTTGGGCGGTGCTGTTCAGGCGGTCTGAGCGGCCTGGGGCGAGGCCAAGCTGGGACTGTCCATATCAGGGAAATATTAACAACAACAACAACAACAACAAGAAAAAAAGTCAAAATAAACAACTAACACTCACAAATCAATGAATCGACAAATAAACATTCATAATTGGATAGAAAAATACGGCAAAATATACATATCCTCAAAATAACTTTGAATGATCATTGAATATAGATACACAAGAGTCCAGTCTAGTCGCGTGAGGGTTCGCATCACAGGTTCCCGGGGGCTCTGTGAAGCAATTTTTTCGTTTTACAGCGACGCCGATTTCCAACTTGCCCATCCTTCAATCTGAAATGTTTTTTTATCTCAATCAAGCGTTTTTTTCTTTTGCCCCCCCCCCCACCGCAGAATAGAACAGAGTGGTAATTTGGGTCGCACTGAGGAAAAGTCCGCCGTGTCCACGTTGAGGTCGGGGCGGAGGGACCCTGTTTTCTTTCAACGCAGATCTCAATGTTTTGGAAATAAATGGTGTATAAATAAAGACATGTTTACTGTAAATGAAGCATCTTATTGATGTTGGCTATTGTCAATGTCTTAAACTTTTTTTCCAAGTGTGTCGGTTACCGGTGCTTCAATGACTCACCAACCACCGCACCACTTACGTCACTGATGTCCCGCAAGAACAGCGTTTTAACAATTACGATCGTTTCTGTGTCGCGCAGTGCGGACACAGAAGGTAGGGACGTTTCCTCCAAAGGTTCTTCGATCTTCCTGCGGTGCCAAAACGCATTCTGTGAACAATTATAGTTCTGAGGGTTTTGTGAAACGCAGAAAAAGTTACGGTTTTCCGAGTTGCCATTAAAAGCAGCATCGGCTTGGGTTGTCTGTCTACTAGAGATGAGTTAGACTGTTTTGACTGACTCGAGTCCGTACGAGTCACTCGCCGAAGAGAGTCGGGTTTTTGAGTCACACGTCACCAGGTCAGTCACCCAGAACTTGAGGAATCCCACACCGGCCCCAGCACTCACAGGGCGCACCAGAGACTACCGCAGGCCGAGCCGGCTAACTTCCGTTTTAGCCCTCCAGTGGCTTGAATGGTATAAAATAATTCTAAAATTCTTCTAGAGTTTCCAAATGTTATCAGGGCGGAATCGATCAAATTCTGATGGCAAAATTAATCATTTCGCTGAGGTTGTGACGCTCAAAAGAAATTATCCACCATTGTTCGGCTGCTCCTCTTCCCATGATTGCGTGCGGGGAAAATGCTTCGCGGGTCCCTGTCGGACTGGTGATTACGCCGTTTGACCATTATGTCAAATTGGCTTCAAGGCCTGTTCCTGGGGGCTTGCTCAGTAGAAGCCCTCAACCAATCAGAGCTACTCTCGCTGACTCAAGACTCACGAGCACACGAGTCAAACTCGGAGCCGCTCAACTGGAGCTGACGGCCGAGCATCGGGACACCCTGTCACTCCCCCGCATCGCTGAACCACCGAGCTCCTCCCGCTCCAAGGCGCCGCTTATTCACACGGTCAGGCCACCGATTTGTTTAAGGAAAATTATCCTTATTATTCTTATTCTTCGAGTCCTTTGCAATCTCAGATGTCATTCTGCCAGTATCTGGCGCAGGACGCAGCTGAAGGAGTTGGTTCAGCCAGGTCCTGGGAGCTGCACTGGGGGGCGTCGTCACATTCCAGCAGGTGGGACATTGTCTGTACTGCTCCACAGCCACACGTGTCTTCTGTGTGGGAGTTCCATATCTTCAACAGTGCTTTGCACCTCCCCTGCTCCACCCGCAGTCTGTTAGGGGTCTTCCAGGTCGGCCATGGGAGGTCGTGTCCGCTGGCGAGGCATTCAGTTGGTGTTATTCCTCTCTCCATCCATCCTTGGGCTCGGGTGTTGAGAGAGTACTGGGATGGGAGAGTGTTGCTGTTGCTGGGAGAGTGAGACTCGCGTTGCGAACCGCTCACTGACTCAGACTCGGAGCCGGACCGTGACTTCAGCTCTGTGTCGACTGTGAGAGTGAGTGATTGATGCACCCCACGACCAATCAGCTCAGGGCAGGGGGCGGGCTCCGGGCTGGGAGAACGAGTACCGAGTCAAAACAAATGCCAAAGCGGTTTATTTTCTCACAGGGCCAGGTAAATACTAATACAGTGATTAACTTCATTCATTTCCACAAATACAGTTAATATAACAGTCGCACAGTAGTGTGAGTGACATGTTGTCTAGCTAGCAGCAGGTAGGAGGGGTGAGTCATTGAAGGAGTTCGTGGAGACGAGGACCCATCACTCCAGAGTCAGTAAATAGAGCCGTTAGTTCATTGAAACTCGCGCGTCTACGCGTATTAACCTACGCAGTCCACACGGCGCTGGGTGCGAACGACTTGTTGAGAGACGAAGCTTGGGGCTGATATAACTTCGGATGATGATGTCACAAAGCACCCCGCTCCTCAAACGCATCAGGTCGCGCCAACGTTCTTCAGCGTCTGGTGCATTTGCAACAGTTTTTCCACTAATTGATGCTCCGAATACAAATCGATATTGATCAAACTCAAACAACAAGATGTCTGAAACGTCCAGGTTCCATCGAGACCTCAACCATGTCTGTGCGTACTGAGGTTGGCGTTTTGCAGATACTTTTAGCACGAAAAATGCCAAGACGATTAATTGTAATAATAACAATAAAAATCTGAGCAGAAACAATATATGTAATAAATACTTTCATATTATAGTATTCACATACTCTTATTGTAATCAGATATATAACTATGCTTACAGTGTACACATACAGGGAATTTGAGTCTGGTTTTCAGTGACTCAATTTCTTACAGAACATTCAGACCACACTGTCAAATGTTAAAATAAGTGAAAAGGTAAAGCCATATTTAAGAAATATATACAGTATATACACAAAGCACTATTTCTAATAAGAGTATTTAACATTAGTGCGACGGTGGCTAAATCCATTATTGTTTTACTGAGGTCTACGACATATTAGAGTCAATCAAGTCAATCTTGTTATAAAATGAGACAAAAAACATAAAGTGAAATGCTTTGTAGTTATAGCAGAGACATTAGAGTGGGTTGACAAAACCGGTTATTTCATATGCCTGATGTCAAATTGATCAGCCTGTATGAGCGAGCATCTGCAGAAAGTGGGCTGCGTCGGGGACATTTGCATGAGCAAGCAGGCACAGACCTGAAATCACCTTTTAACAAAAAGTACTCGGGAGTTTGACTCTGCCGCCGTTGTGGATGAATGCAGTGGTTCTCCAGGTAATGGTACATCATTATATCAGGACAGTTTTCCAAGTACGGGAAAATCTGTTTGCGGTGGATAGGTATAATTATGGTTTTGAAATTATGAAAGATAATATTGTTCCTCGTGGACACCGGCAACGTAGCAGCGTGTGTAGATTCAGTGGAGTTCGTTTCCCGCTTTTGAATAAACTTCTGCTACTTGGAAAATCAATCTGTGATCTGCAAAGTGGGAGGGGCACAGGGTTGGTCATTTCAAGCAAAGTGGACTTTGTTTGTTTTTCTTTTACACCATCCAAAGGTCCACATTTGGATGATATGCTGTTTCTGTACATCGTTCTGTCAAGTTGATCTCGTTATCTAGTGATCTGTCGACCTTCTGGGCAGCTTTGACGGCATTCTGGTGAAGATGGATGTCCTCCTCCTGAAAATGGCAACTTCCTGCCTGAAGATGGCACAAGGCAGGGAATCTAATGGACTTTGTTTCCTGTTTGTATTTTTCTCCCTTTTTTATCACAATACACCTCATCCCACCCACACACACGCACTTACGCACGCACGCACACACATTCACACACACACACACACACACACACACACACACACACACACACACACACACACACACACACACACACACACACACACACACACACACACACTCAGCATCCCCACTTAACATCACCACCACCGCTCTCTCATCACCACTGCTGCTCTTCCTTCATTTACTGGAGCTCAACTCCACTCTCTCCTGTCCTCCAATGAAGTCTCCTCCACTCTCATCCTCTCTTCTCTCTCCTCTCCAGACTCTCTCTGCCCACTCTTCACTCACCACTTGGCCGGCCCCTCTCCGCACATGCATCTCAGCTGTCCCGAAGCGCTGTGAGCTCAGAGCAGTGAGATTTGGCTTTTAGCATCCTACCGTGCATCTTCTTATTCTTCACGTCTTTTGTGCAGCAAGTACAGTCAAGTCAAGTGTATTGATACAGCCCTTTATCCCAATATAGTCTCAAAGGGCTTCACAAGCTCCACATTACACATAGAAATCAACAACATCCCCTAGTCTTAACGGCCATCAAGAAAGAACTCCCAGAAACCCCCCCCCCCCCCCCCCCAAAGAAAAGCAAAAAACCTGAAATCGAAATTCGCAACTTCACAACCTCCTCCGACCCCATTTAGCGCCTTTCCACTTTCCCCTCACTTCGGGACCTGCGTTTGCGTCCTCCGTGGCGTATCGCTCGTACCAGGTGATGTTGGAGAGGATCCCCAGCAGACCATGTGCTCTTAACACGCTGGTGTCCCCCAGGGCTCGATCGTAGGACCCTCGGGGTTTTCCCTGTTCACCAAATCCCTCGGCTTCGTGATCCGCTTCAATGGTTTGTTCCATCGACGCTACGCTGAGGATGACACTGAACTCTACCTCTCCTTCCCCCACTTCAGACAAACGTCCAAAGCATCTGCTAGATGATGTTCTTTATTGTAATCTATTATAACGTCATCTAATGGTAATGGCTACTTTGACATTTCAGAAATATATTTGAAAACAGGTTGTTTTTTCCACTCCCTGTAAAACCGAAACATCCCGAATCTGCACAAACTTTTAAATGCCTTTTACTGTGTAAAACTGCTTAATTCCTGCAGCTTTTGCTTGGCACTACATTTCTTTCCGAAAGCCTTCACAGAGAAAGAGCTATCTTTTCCTTCTCCACCATCACCCACTTTAACTTGCTTTACACGCTGAGTGACATAATCCTGCCAACGGAGCTGACTAATACCTCTTCCTTTGTTATTCGACTCCTCCCCGAGTGAAGCCTCCGTTGGTATGAATTCTCTGTCCCTGCATTAGACGAGGATTGTGGTACGGGCATTCAATTTTATTTTTTTACAAAATATGTCTTTCTGACATCTTTTTGAGTGTTGCGAGTCATTTCAAAATGACAAAATTATGGCACGAGATGAATGCACACATCTGATAATTATTGTTTCCACAAGATGTAAGATGTAGGTCATAAAGGAGGGCAGCAGTTTAAACAGGCCCATCTAGTCCGTACCCAATCTTTTATCCAATATCTAAGATATTAAGATACGCAGCCCATGTTTCCAGGCCAGAGGGGAGTCCAGGTCAGGACCTTGAATAAAGTATCAGCGTGTTGATCTACTGCCTGTGGGACACCAAGAACCGGATCATTTTTTAAACAACCGGGCAATTAAAAAAAAACTCTACCAGTTATTATTTGTTACCTTTTTTAAAGCGACAGCAGAGCTTTACGTGGCACTGGCTGTGAATGCAAAAATGTGTAATTATTTTTAAGAAATGTTTGCCGTGAGCTTTCACAATGTGCTTATGTTCACATTATATTAATGTTCAGGCCAAGAAAATTGTGACGATTTATCTATTAACTTAGAGGTTGTTTTTTTTCTATTCAGATAGGACGTCCACTCTAACTGAAACATTTGAAATTTAACTGGAGTTTTTTTATTTAAAAAATTTGGGTTAGGGAAGATTATCACTAGATGGCGACATTGTATCACAATAAACCTGACTCGGCTCATGAGCTGGCTCAAATGACGTTCTTGATATTGTTTTAATGTGTTACACTTTTGTTTTTTGTTTTTTTAATGTGAGGGAATTAAGGGGTAAATAATTTCTGTCCCCAATAACACGACTGACGAGTCAAAATTCCAGTCCTAATGCAACTTCAAAGATCGAAATCACTATGAAGTAATATTATTATTATTATAATTATTATTATTATCATTATTATTATTATTATTATTATTATTAAGCAGAATCATGCTTCACCTCAGTTTATTTAAAACTATATTTTCAGTGTGTCCTGTCTTGACGATCAATCTCAACACATAACCCAGCATTGTAAGATATAATAAAGTAATATCCCAGATTATTCTAAGAAGATGATATAATACTGTAAATATAACATCTTGGAATGATGAAAGAAGTAGAGCAAACTGTAATCCTTCAGCCTACAGAGGCCAGAAGTTTCAAAAAAGTTTCATTGAACAAAATGTGAAACCGCTTTCCAATGCGCACATAAGCAAACCTGTCGACCCTCCAGATTTTTCCCAGGATTCTCTCGTATTTCACCCTTCTCTTCCGCTGTCCTCCCGTTTGAATATTTTCCCATATTTTTAACCTTCCTAAAGAAAGATACACGGCCCATGTTTCCAGGCCAGAGGGGAGTCCAGGTCAGGACCTTGAATAAAGTATCAGCGTGTTGATCTACTGCCTGTGGGACACGAAGAACCGGATCATTCTTAAACAACCAGGCAATTTAAAAAAACCTCTATCAGTTATTATTTGTTTCCTTTTTTAAAGCGACAGCAGAGCTTTACGTGGCATTGGCTGTGAATGCAAAAATGTGTAATTATTTTTAAGAAATGTTTGCCGTGAGCTTTCACAATGTGATTATGTTCACATCATCTGTAATGTTCAAGCCAAGAAAGTTGTGACGATTTCTTTATTAAGAGGTTATATTTTTTTTCTATTCAGATAGGACGTCCACTTTAACTGAAACATTTTGAATTTAACTGGAGTTTTTTTTATTTTAAAAATAAGGGTTAGAATCATGCAGAATCATGCTTCACTCACCTCATCTTTTCATTATAGTTGGACTATCTATCTATCCATCTATCCATCTATCTATGTATCTATGTATCTATGTATCTATTTATTTATTTGTTTATTTATTTATTTATTTATTTATTTATTTATTTATTTACTCCGTTTCCTAATTGAATGAAACAAAATAGCTTGGTGCTTAACAGGGAGACTTTAAATGTATATTTAAATATGTAAGTTTAAAATTGCAGAGTTATTGGTGTCACCCTACAGTGTGCTGTAGTCTACCCACTGTACCTATGGTGCCCTGCCATTGTTCCGATGGCCCATTATTTCGAAAACCCAATAGTCCAAAAAATTTTCCATTAGACATGGACTACACCCTTACACTAACCCTAACCATTTAACATTATATTGAAACTTAACCATCTCTAACCCAACATTTTTTGGACTGTTGGGGTTTCGAAATAATGGGCCATCAGAACAATGGGCAGTCCCCATGAACCTGACCTAAACTGCATTTAAAGAAATAATAATTTAACTAACGGACAAACAAATTGCGATAAATCCCAATTAGTGAGTGAATAACTCACCTTTTTCTGACCTATTTATTGGGGAAGAGTGAGTATTCATTATTCAGCTGGTGATTAGCATGCTGCCAGTGGTGGAGCTGCTCTGACATTGTAACCGCACTGCACTCATCCTAATGTTCTGAATTTGGAACAGGTTGCTGTGTCCACACACATTATGCAGCCAGCACGCACACACACACACACACACACACACACACACGCACACGCGAGCGCAAATATTTTGAAGGTAAACATTATTCCCCTTTCGTAAAGATGTGTTTTTTAACACAAATTTGGGATGACATTTATTTCCATTTGTTTTCTCTCCCAACATAACAAAACCAAACAAAAAAGAAACAGCATAATTGAAAGAAATAATAATAACATATTGGGAAAAAGTCACTAATATCTATTAAATTAATCATTTTAAACAAGTATTTACACTTTACATTCAAAATCATAATATTTATTTTCAGCCAAAATCACATGCATTTTAGATTTTTCAAATGTTTACACCAAACTGACATGTATTATTATTCCCAGTGACAAGCTTTACCTTCACTAATTTCACATTTTGATCTGTTTTCAAAGATGACAATCTACGTATCAGCACATTAGTAAAAAAAAAGACGCATAGATTAGTCTGTACTGTATAAGCTGAGATACATAAGTCTACGGTTCATGATTATAAAAGTAATCTCTGTTATAGAACAAATCTGTGTTTCACACTTTATTTCTGCAACGTGATGGATCAATTTGATTTATTCTAGATTTTTGAGTGTTCCAGTGGCTCATCCTTCTTTGGATGCCACATGCAAATATTTCCGTTTTAATCGTCTCTCCCATGACGTTTTTCATAAATTATATTTCAAAATTATAAAACAGGAAGAACTGCAGTTGATTTTGAACAAAATCTTATTTGTGATTAATGCGATTATTGGGTTCCTCACCAACGAGGCACACGCTTGGTTAGTCAAATTATTGAACCCTCTACCGTCAAGGTCGGCGCTGAGCAGTCAGCACAAATTCATAATACTCAAGAAAATTAGATCACAGCCCCAGCCCACTGGGTCAATAAGGCTTGATGATGTGGAATTGATAATACGTTTAATGATAATTAAACATTATAACCCCACACATGCACGATACAGTGGTAGACATCGCACCCGACACTACATCCTGTATCGTAGCCTGGTATTGTAGATCTAGATCTGGGCTCCAGTCTGTTCTGGACGGTGAAACCGCTCTCAGTGGGAGTGGGAGTGGTGGAAGTATTGATGGCGGTGATAAAGACGTGTAATAACGTTATAAAGCCGTTGGAAGACAAGGTCCCGTAAGTGGAGCTTCGGACGGAAAAAAGTGTAACCGGCAATCAGACGGAGCCCGCATGAAAAACGACAGAGGAGAGAGAGTGTGGACAGTGGGGAAATGGGGATGGGGGAATAAATGGGGAATAAAACATGGGGAGAGAACAGAGTCTGGGACAGAAAGGACGATAGGGCAGTAGAGGTGACCCCCCCGCCACCCCCACCACTCTCTCTCTCTTAGGGGATGGAGGCCTGCAGTGTTTGCTGATTACAAGCCATAGGTCTCAATTTCACATGACAACACCAACTACTCTGTTGGGGCAGCGTCTTTATTATAGGCGAGGAGGGGGGAGGAGGGATGGAAGCGGGGGAAGGTGGAAGGATGGTGGGGTTCAAGGCCCTCTTGGGTGTATAGAAGAAGATGGAGGAAAAACAAGTCTGTTTGTATGTAGTGAAGAGCAGCAGGACTCTCCATCTAGTCACGGATTTGAGACTCTCACCCATCCACTGTTTCATCTTCTGGTGGGCCTTAACCCCAACCCAGTTGCCAGGGCTGCGCCCTTGGGGAGGGCCCAATGAAATAGTAATAATGTCACAAAAAATGCGGTCCATGAGTGAACCCCTTGGCCCGGTTAACATGAAGGAACAAAGGAACTAACTAACTGACTGACTGAGCGACCGACCGACCAACCGACCGACCGACCGTCCGACCGATCAACCGACCGACCGACCGACCGACCGACCGACCGACCGACCGACCGACCGACTGATCAATCAACCGATCGGCTGACTGACTAACCACCTGACTAACTGCCTGACTACCTAACTGACTGACTGACTGACTCATTCACTGACTGACTAACTAACTAACTAACTAACTAACTAACTAACTAACTAACTAACTAACTAACTAACTAACTAACTAACTAACTAACTAACTAACTAACTAACCAACTAACTAACTAACTAACTAACTAACTAACTAACTAACTAACTAACTAACTAGCTGACAGACTCACTCACTGACTAACTAACTAACTAACTAACTAACTAACTAACTAACTAACTAACTAACTAGCTGACAGACTCACTCACTGACTAACTAACTAACTAACTGACCGGCCGACCGACCGACAGACCAAACGACCTACCGAACGATCGACCCATCGACAGATCGGCTGACTGACCAACCACCTGACTTACTGCTTGACTAACTGACTGAGTGGCTGACTCACTCACTAACTAACTAACTAACTGACCGACCGACCGACCAATCGACAGATCGGCTGACTGACTAACCACCTGACCAAGTGCTTGACTAACTGACTGGCTGACTCACTCACTAACGAACGAACGAACGAACTAACTAACTAACTAACTAACTAACTAACTAACTAACTAACTAACTAACTAACTAACTAACTAACTAACTAGCTGACAGACTCACTCACTGACTAACTAACTAACTAACTGACCGGCCGACAGACAGACCAAACGACCTACCGAACGATCGACCCATCGACAGATCGGCTGACTGACCAACCACCTGACTTACTGCTTGACTAACTGACTGACTGGCTGACTCACTCACTAACTAACTAACTAACTAACTAACTGACCGACCGACTGACCAAACGATCGACCAATCGACAGATCGGCTGACTGACTAACCACCTGACCAAGTGCTTGACTAACTGACTGGCTGACTCACTCACTAACGAACGAACGACCGAACGAAAGAACGAGCGAACTAACTAACTAACTAACTAACTAACTAACTAACTAACTAACTAACTAACTAACTAGCTGACTGACTGACTGACTAATATAACTAATTCAGCTAAGTAACAAATGCACATTTTTATCTCCTCGAAAGACAGAATGGCCTCGGGGCCACATGGAAATACAACTTGGAAATGCTGCCAGCATGCTGCCAGTGGTGGAGCTGCTCTGACATTGGAACTGCACTGCACTCATCCTAATGTTCTGAATTTGGAACAGGTTGCTGTGTCCACGCACGCACGCATGCACACACACACACACACACACACACACACACACACACACACACACACACACACACTCACACACACACACACACACACACACACACACACACACACACACACACACACACACACACACACACACACACACACACACACACACACACCGTGCTCCGAGGCCAATGAGTTTACAAAGAATAAGTTCGAAAAATGTGCTTTATTGTTGCATGTCAAGCAATCAAGGAAATGGACAGAAATCAAGTCAGCATTTCTGTTTGCATTCCGATTGCTAGAAGTGGCTTTGCGAGGATGTTCATTGTTTGTGCTGCAACTTCTCTGAAGATGGTCCTGGTTGTTTTCACTAGATAGTCGTGACTCAGATCTGTAATCCCTGTCTGACTGGCAATCAATGTAGTTTGAGTGAATAAATACACTTGGGCATTACTACCTGGGCATGAGGACATTCGGGAAGCCCGGCTCTATGTGTTTCTCTTCCCCTGATTTGCCCATTGCCTCATCCTGCTCCTGCATGGTAGTGAGTCAAGCATGGAGGCAGGCTGTTGCAGGCTTACAAGTTGATCGAGAGGGTCAGAGTCAGGTTATCATTTTCAATATTCACATTTTGGTGTGAGGGACCTTGTCTCTTTCCAGCGTCGTACGGCAATCGCATACATTTACAACGTGGGGATTGAAGTTTTCTGGAGAAGGGTGGCCTTCATTTCATTTGCCCCATTAACACACCGGTTCACAGTATCTATGACCGATTGTAGGTCTGCTCTTCAGGTCTGGCAGACACAGGCTTTTCTGCTTGTGATACAAGACATGGTTCCAGAGGCAAGTGTTTGTTAAGGCAACTTGTCAAACTACGTTACGTGTACCACTGGTGGTACGGGAGCTCCCTGTGGTAGCACGTGGAGGAATATCCGAAATATTAAAAAAAAAAAAAATGAATTACTTAAAAAACAAATAATACTTGCAAAATTCTACAAAACTTGGAATGAAAATACTTAAACTACATTATCACTGAAATGTAATTGAAAATACGTTTTGCCTTTCCTGTAATACTTTTGTTCATGAACGTAGCGCGTGCATACGTCTCTCTCGTGGCGTCCATGATTACCGGTCGTTACCGTACGAGGTCAAACTGTGATGGAAAGAGGCGGAAGTCAAATGGATCGTTCAAAAAACGCTGCAATCGTGGCTCCAAACGGAAACCATTAGGAAGGGAAGTGCGGATAAGGACAATATTTCAATCAGCTCAGTGAAGTCTCCGCGGCACCTGCTAGCAGCAAACAGCACATGATAGTACGGAGCTATGACTCGAGTTACCTCAAATTTGGATTCAGTTGGAGCGGCTTACAGGAAGTGCCCAGGTGTGGCAGTGTGTGGTATGACGTGGTATGCCGTTTGAGACATCATGAAACCATGATGTCTCAAACGGCACCTTACAGCTAAACACGGAGCGCTGAAGGACAAACCAGTTGATTTCTTTCTAAGAAAGCGTGACAAACTGAAGCATTCTAAAGTCCACATTTCAAGCTTGCGTTACACCCGTCGCCATAGCACATAGCAGGAAGCCCTGTATCGTGCGAGCCTCCATGGCGAAAGCCGGTAAGCCACAGAATATTGGCAAACAACTGTATCTACTATTAGCCAGAAAAGATGACACACGTGTGTGTCATGCGTGGGCTAGAATGCTGCCAAACAGTAAAACTTGGGGCCACTTTCAAACGACACTGTGGCACGCAGAATAGGGCACATGGCAGACGTTAAAACCGTGCTGATTGAGCGATTAAAAGCAGTCGCAATTATTCCATCCATCCAGATGAAACTACTGATGTTGCAGATTTGGATAAGTAGCTTGTTTACGTCAGAGATGAATGTGGCGGTCCAGCTCAGGAGGACTTCTGTAAATCACTGGCGTCACTGAACGCGCTTGTCCAGGAGAATGGACTCGACTGGAAAAAGTGTCGGGAGTCTGCGCTGACAGCGCCAGGGCTATCACAGGTCGTCATATGGGAGTAGCGGCCCGGATTCGCGAGGGGGCACCCGAGAGATGCGATGGACACGCTGCATGGACACCCACCGCGAGGCCCTGGCGGTGAAGAAGATGCCCGAAAAATTCAAGTCGGTGCTGGTCCTGCGAACTTCATTTCGACCCGACCGATGCATTCTCGCCTGTTTCACGTGCTCTTGCGATGAGCAAGGTGGTTATCAAGACGGGAACTGCTTTCCAGGCTTTTTCGAATTGCACAGAGGTCCGGATGTTCTTACGGGACAAAAGATGTTTTACGAATAGACTGCGGCTCGGTCAACCGTCATACTTGTCAGACATATTCTCTGGTTTGAACAAACTGACCGCAGGGCTACAGGGACCCTCCATCAATGTTTCTGACGTGCAGGACAAAATCAACGCTGTGCTGAAAAAGATGGAGTTGTTCGAAATCAAAGTCAAGGCGGGTGATCTCTCAGCTCTCCCCCGCTTTGGAGAGTTTTCTGTCCGACACTGCCCTGACCGTTGATGATGGGGTCAGCGACAACATTGCTGCGCACCCAGTCTCGCTCAGACAGACAGTTCCGGGAATATTTCAGAGCGGGAGAGTTGAATAGAATTGTCTTGCGGCGAAAGGTTGAAGTCTGCCTTCAGCGGACAGCCGTTTGTTGGACTTTTGGACACAGCCACACAGCGAATACCCTGTGCTTTCGGGCGCGGGGTGTGCGCCTTCTCCTTCCCTTTTTGCGTCCCGTGCTTGGCTTCGCTGGCCTTCATCGAGACAAAATACGAAAGCAGGACGGATGCAGAGCCAGGCCTGAGACTGAAGCTGACTGTGTTCACAGGGGCAGGCGCACCCTTCTCATTAGGCTTCGGTGAGTAGTCAATAATCACCGACAAGCTGTCCGACATCAACATTATTAACATTAACATCATTGGTATTCAGTATTTGCCTAAAAATGTCCAAAAGGCGTGTGTATGTGTGCCGGCGGGGGAGTATTTTAACGTCGGTCACAACGGTGGTACTTGGAAAGCCTAATATTTTTTGAGGTGGTACGCCGTGTGAAAAGTTTGAGAACCACTTCCATTAAGGGCTTCCACTCCCCCCATGGTGTTTCAGAAGGCGGAGGTAACTATAGTCTTCAGCTTCCCGGGTTCCCCATCGTGGCTGGGGCGGGATTGAACGTTGACACCAACATTGACATGAACAGCTTGTGGGAGTTGTCCTAGTACCACTCCTCTTCCTCCGTTCGGCCTTCGCCAGTTTTGTTTACAGGTCCTTCTGAAGTTGAAGGAAGGGGCCGTCCTCACGGCTCCCATCCTGAGGCAGCCCAGGCACGGCACCACCGGCGAGATTGATCCTCCCTCCCTCCGAGGTCAATGTGCTCTGCCCCAACGTCATCCAAGCTGTTGTTGTGACGTGGAGACACACTCCGAGAAACGTGTGCAGCTCCGGCAATTGTATTAATGTTGGTTCATGCTTTCGTGTGCCGTTGCTGGCGATTCTTCTCACGGTGATTATCCCGGTCACCAAAGGGCAGAGGTAGAAGACTGAGATGTCTTCGAAACGGTAAAATGTTGGCTGATGTCCACATTCAAGTTTGGACTGCTGCCATGGTTTCGCCTGAGGGGCGTCAGGAGAGCCTCAAGAGGTTATCGTGTGGGAAATGTAGCATAAAGTCATATGTAAAAGCGTATTATAATCCAAATTTAGGTCTGCAGCCACCTAGGGGTCTACGACGGAATTGCATTATAATTTTATATACAGTATATTTTGCATCTGTAATGTATACTTAAAAAATAAGTATATTCATATGCACTTGTATTTACTCAACTCCACTGCTAATCGGGTTTCTATTGTGAGATTTGCCACTTTTACATCAGTTTATTACAGCACAGCACTTTATTATTAAGACAACTTTTGGGTGAGACAACTTGAGGGTCCTCAGCCAGAGCTTTGCCTTCTAAGGTGGCCTTGCCATAAAACAAAAATTCAGTTGAAATGATCAAAGTTATTGCATTTGTGGTCCAAGCTACCCTCCTCCCCTCTTCTGGGAAGGTGCCAGTCATGCAGAGCTCTATCTGTACGGCTCACGTCCCTCCCTCCATATTTTACTTGTGTTTCAACCCTCTCAATGTGATAGCTTTATCACTGGCGGGGGGTCAGATGCTGACAGCAGCATAAGGGATGCTTAAATCGCTCTAAACAACATCTATCATGGAACCTATAAACCAGGCTTTATGGCACGCACAATACCTCGGCCTCGCGCCCGAAAAACGCTCGTCGATCATGCGGCTGCTTGACTCCGGCTCGGCTCCTTTTTTTGATGATGTGCACAGGACTGAGAAGAGGAAGGCTCTGATTCGGGTCTAATCAGTCTTTATGAGTAATTCAAGGAAGCCGGGGATATCTATCATCCGACAGCAGAGACAGACATGTTGCTTTTTTTTTTTTGTTTGGATTTTTTTTTGGCGTATTTACTCTTGAGGTAACGTAAGGCGCGAACCTGACTCGAGGCAGAACAACATTACAATTCGGGAAAAAAAGGATGAAGGAAAAAAAAAAAAAAAAAACCTTTTTGAAAGAAATACCGCTTCTGTGTAATGGCTGTGGTTTTTAGGTTAAGCTTGAATTGGCGATGGTGGACAGAGTTATTTCAAAAAAGAGTGGCGGAGGAGGACAGTAATTTCATTTGAGTATTAATAATATTATGCAACAGTGACAGGTTTAGGGGAACAGAAACAAATGGAATCCAGATGCTTAAGGAGAAAGAGAAAGACACTAATAATACAGCCCTTAAATCACAGCCCGGCAGACGGCTCGTAAAGTGTCTGATTAATGGACGGAATGCTGTTTTCTACTGTAACAAAATAAACAATATTGAAAAAAAGCTTTTTAGTGGCTGCTTGAAGTAGTTAAAATGAATGATGATGTGACGGATTCCTGTTACTAATTTCCATTCTTCTAAGAGATGATCGATATTTGTATATTTTAGAAAAAATGATGGTCTTCGCAAATTGAAATGATGTGTCAAGAATATGCTGTCACTAGTTAAAATGTCATCGCCGCGTGGTTGATGCATACTGTACTGAGATGTTCATAAAAAACTATTTTCCAATATCAAAAACAAAAATCAATAGATGAAGAAATGGCCATCTTTGGTAAAACAATGAAACTACACATCAAAGATAAAACATCAAACTATTGCTGAGAGTTTGACCCTTTTCAGAAATATACTTTCAAAATACATTGGAAATTGCGAACGGCCTGCCGCTGAGAAATGCTGAATCTTATTCCTGTTTAACTTAGTTCAAAATGTCTATAACGTGCAGCAGTTTTTGAAAAAGGCCTGGCCAGTGTTGGCGTCCGTGCTCTAGATGGTGGTGTTCTCCCTCCTACCGCGGTTTATTCCACCGCTCATTACAGAACTTAACCGTGGAAAAAATAACTGGACCCATTAAAGGAGGGACACCCTATGAGTCGAGGTCATAAACTCTGTTTCTTTCTTTCTTTTTTTTCTTACTCCCTTTTGTCTACGCCGTGAGCATTTATTAACGCATGTCCAAAATGTAATTTCTTTCCAGCTGCAAGTCAGAAACTGCAAAAACGATAAGGTTGAAATAATAATTCCACTTTATACCGCGTCCCTGCTGGTCTGTGGTCTGAACGGGGAGTTATGGCCTGAACTGCTGCGGTCGCTGGAATCTGACCACAGGTCTGGAGGAGCCAAAAAACAGAGCACAATCAATGGTCAGGAGAAGGGAAATTAATGTCCAGGACCATCACTTAATTGCTTTAAAAGCCTATTGAAGAAGGCAGCGCGTCCACGGAGTTCACACTTCAGATATGCCGCACAATTTAATTATTAGGACAAGATTCATGCGGGGAGTGGTCGTCCATTCAATAATGCCATTTATGGCCTGGTGTATTCTTTGCAGCCGCTTGGTCAGTAACCACTGAACTGTACAAATGTAATTTGGATACTTGATTGAGAAGAGGATTCTGTTAATTAAGAGTTTTTGTAGAGTGCATAATGGTTTTGTCTGCTTATTCATCAGGAACAATGAGATGATTAGCTCTCGCGCCGCTCTCCAGCCCGGCTTATCATCTGACAGGGGTAAAATGTTTTACATCCAGAGATAATAAAGAAAATATGGAAACGAAAGGTTTTTAATCCAATCATATCTTCAGAGGGATGAAATAATAAAATGAACAATAATACACAAATAAGAAATAAATCATACATATACAGTATATAATGAATAAATTATCTATCTATCTATCTATCTATCTATCTATCTATCTATCTATCTATCTATCTATCTATCTATCTATCTATCTATCTATCTATCTATCTATCTATCTATCTATCTATCTATCTATCTATCTATCTATCTATCTATCTATCTATCTATCTATCTGTCTGTCTGTCTGTCTGTCTGTCTGTCTGTCTGTCTGTCTGTCTGTCTGTCTGTCTGTCTGTCTCTCTATCTATCATGGAAACACACATTTACTCAAATAAAAATACAATTAATGACCTACTCATAATGGACACTGAGTTCCCTTCACTGAAACGACAATGAAATCAATGACAACACTTGAAGCAAAATACATTATGCACTACAAAACCCACATGAAAGAATTTGCCAAATAAATGACTCTTCCATGTTCCGTTCGGAGATACCGTGGTCAAAACATCACCATGCCATGTTATTCAAATAAGGCCAGCTTCAGTTTCAGTTTGACTGTATTTTCATTCGCTCTGTTATTTAATGTTTCAGCCCCCGGCCTAATTAAACCTTTTTTTTTTTTGCAACCACTTCTTGACTCCACATTAAACATGACCTGACTCCATTTAAAACCAAACTTCAAACACACCGTGATCCCCCTGGTACCGTAGCTTATGATAAACTGATAAAATCATGTACTTTTACCTACAATAAATGCATAAATAGAGGCACACGAGACTAGTTTGATTACAAAAAAACAATAAAAGTGACGTAACCGTCTCGTCCGTGTCTGAGAAAGTGGGTGTACTTTAAAGTACTTCTAAATATACACATTCCAATGTCTTAAAGTGGTATTTGTTCAATGCATAGTAACAAGTACTGCAACCTATAGTTATAATCGTCCGTATCGGGTTGTGCAAAGTGTGTTTCTATGGTAATTCAAACTTAAATTCGGTTTCAATTTGAGCCAATTTGTCTGGCAGATTTGGGGAGCAGTGACCAGCGCTCCTCGTGATTATCAAACCCCGGCGGCCGGGCGTCTGATCCCACTTCATATTACCTTTCACGGGTAAATATTTAAAGAATCAACAGCGATGTTCGGGACCCCACAGCGTTATTAGCTGACAAAATATTGGAGGTTGTTATGTGTTTTCTCGGTTTGTGTTTTCATTTTTATGTAATACCTCCAGTTCAAATATACCGAACACAAGCTGTGCGGTAAAGACGAGGCGGCGGCTCTCGCCCGTCACACACTGGGCTCTGAAGAAATCTTTTTTTTAAATCTAATCCAAAGTGAAGGCAGCCAGACAGCACTGTCTAACTTCAATATGCAAAGATTAAAGTGATGTTCAGACGACTTCCATATGTTGGCTACGGCACAGCGAACAGCTGTAGCTCCGAAAATGACTCAGAAGGAAATAACCTGTTTACCTACAGTGGCATTATAATAAGCTGGTGTGTCTCAGTGCCACCGTATTTCCCCTCCCTGATGCCCTTACTGTACACAGATCATCCCCAAGTAAATAATTCCCTGATTTCTGGATTTTTGGCCATTTTGTGTAAAAAAGATTCATTAAATCTCTGAATACCTCTGTAAGCCCTAAACACATGATGGTACGCTGACAAATGCATTTTGCATGCATATTAGATGCATATTATGCATATTAAAAATTTGTCAGTGTACTGTCATGTGTTTAGGGCTTAATACATATTAGTAATGATGAGAGATTTTACCCTTTTTTTGGATTCGGTTTCCGACGAGTCACTCAGTAAAAAAGAGTCGTTCGTTTCTCCGACTCTTGGTTGGTTTGGTTCAGTAGGTGTAACGCACGCTGAGCGGCGGACGACTTCCTGAACCAACGAATGAGAGTCAGAAGCGTGGGTTCAGTCGTGAACGGAACTCTCACAGCAATCCATTCAGTAACAATTACTTACTTTTGTGGAATGCAAAGTGCAAATCAGGCACGTTCAACACGAATGATGACAAATGCCCCGACCTTTTTTTTTTCCACAGGAATTGAATCCTCAGTAATTATTTTTAATTAGCCAGTTGAATATTCATTCACTTGCTCTCTCTCTGTCTCTGTCTCTCTGTCTCTCTCTCTCTCTCTCTCTCTCGCTCTCTCTCACTCTCTCTCTCTCTCTCTCTCTCTCCCTCCCTCTCCGTCGCTCGCTCGGCCACAATCACTGAATCGGAACCTAAGGAGCCTGTTTGCCTTCTCGCCGGGCTGCCCGAGGCACACGCACGACTCGAAAGCTCTCGGCTCCTTTTTCCTTTGCGAATCGACGGTTGAGACTCGGTGAATGCCTGTGCAAACACATGCCTCTTCTGTGGGTGTGACTCCCGCGTCCCGAGTGATTCAAGAGATTTTTTCGCGGCCAAACAAATCGTTTGGGGTGAGCAAGTCGTTTGCGACTCTTGGATCATTACGGGCGAAAAAAGTGATTCCTTAAATATATGAAGACCTTTTTTTTTTTAAAGTCTGTATAGTCAGTTGTAGTAGTTATGGTTAGCTGACATAAACATAAGTTGACCCTTCTGGGCTCCATCCCGCCATCGCACAACCTGGGGCTCTGTCGCCTGCCACAGCTCAGGGGTCGGACCTTACCCAATTCACCACATCGGTGGAAGAAGGGAGGGAGTGGTAGAGAGAGAGAGAGAGAGAGAGAGAGAGAGAGAGAAGGGGCACTAGAGTCCGGTGGAGCGAGTCTTGGCATCCGGGCTCTGATTCTATTTACGGCTTTTAACAGAAATCTGATTAACGGAGGCATTTTAGGCAGAGTGACCTGGAAGCGGAGTGAGGAATGGGAGGGAGAGGGAGAACGAGGGCCAGAAGGAACAGACGCTTTCATCAAATCAGCAATCGATGCCAGCGCTCCTGGGAGACCGGCGCACGAGAATAAAGGAATAAAATAAAATGAGATAAAGGAGCCATTTCCCACATTTATCTAAGAGCGGGCTCGAATCCGGACTCGGATCCGCCCGGGCGGCGCGACAGGGGAGCTTGGCTGCGTCGCCGCGATATCACACATTCAGGAAATTCACCCTGATGTTTTATTTTTAGTCGTTTAGGGGCCGTAGTGAGAAAAGGACAATTCGGATTTAAAAAGATAAGTGTTTCTACTTCACGCCGTATCCAGAACCCATGATGAGAAGGATGGAAAATGTCCATCCTACTTCTGCGAGAGACACATAATTATGAAGCTCAGGGATCAAAACGCTGGCATTTACTACTGCAAATTATGCAACACTGAACTTAACACCTTTCCTCCAAAATAGCCCGGAGGCGGCGCCTTGAGGGGTCCGGGGGAGGGAGGTCTCGGCCGGCGGATAAAGCCATTCTGACCTGAGCGATGGCGTCATTAAAGATGGCGGCCCGCACCTTGTTAGCGCTGCGGAGCGGCCTGGAGCGGCCCTGAGCGCCATCAAATGTCTGCGTTAGAGCTCATTACGCGACGCCTCAAAAGCAAAAAACAAACACCCCGAACTTGCGGCATTACAAGGTACATCTATTTTTAAGGACGGCCGAGGGTTAACGAACGGAGGGCGACGGGCAACGAGGCCCGAGAAGTTCCGCAAGCCTCAGTTCACTTGCTTCAGCACTTTCATTTAGGAGATTGGAAAGGGCAGCTATGATTAAAAAGGAGCCACATAAGTCGACACTGGCTCTAAGCGATGGATATACAACACGTTATAATGAGACTCTGAGACTTTTTTGTTTGCATTGTAATGCAGCGGTGGAAGCAAAGGAAGAATAGGGGGGATGATCTGAGTCATAACCAGCCACTCTTGTACGTCATTTGGGAGAAATGAGAGAGAGAGAGAGAGAGAGAGAGAGAGAGAGGACAGGCAGACAGAGACAGACGGGTAGAGCTGACAATTTCAACAAATGCTCGGGGTTTTAAGCGCGCTCCCTCTATCCGTGTGACTAATGCCACCGTACGGCAGACGGAGCATCCCCTGGAGAGGTTAAGCGTGGCGTAAATAATGCGTCTCCCGGTTCTTCTGTTTGTGTGTGTGTGTGTGTGTGTGTGTGTGTGTGTGTGTGTGTGTGTGTGTGTGTGTGTGTGTGTGTGTACTTTGGGGAAAGTGGCACCGCAATGTCCATCGGGGAACCAGCGGGGAATCACTCTCTTGCTCCGACGGGAGGTTTAGCCGCCTGCTCCTTCTCGTGAGGGACCGAAGCGTGGAAACCACCTCCCCAGAACGAGAGGGAAACATGGAGGGCCACGGGGCCGGAGGGGGCGGGGGGCATTTTGCGATTTAGGTTGTCCCTCAGGGGTTTCTGCCAAAAACGCAGGACTTTCCCCCGAGCAGAGGATTGAGGACGGACAATCACATATAATGGCTGGAATCACTGCAGTTTTGGTACAAGCCCGCCAATGACATTTTTGGCTCTCGGCAACGGGGGATTGCCCTTCACGTGGAGCTTCGACCGCGGATTACCACCGCCATAAAAACATTTGGATGGTTCGACACAATGCAAAGTTCAATCAAAGTTAACGCTGTCTTTTAAGTGGTGCCCGACTCTCTTTCTCTCCATATATATATATCAATTCGCCCTCTCGGCCAGCTGGAGGTGTCGTTTTTTTGGCTTACTTCAGCCATAACCCTGTTCCTGATTTGTGCAGCTGATTTCCTTTGTGCCCGGCGCTGGATGAATGGTTGAACGGAGGAGGAGGAGGAGGAGGAGGCAAGGTGAGGCGTGACAGGCCGAGTGGCTCCTACACTGATAAATGGCCCGGGTTTTATTTAGCTTCATCTGTTCGGGAGAGACTCAGCAGTCTTTTCCTTTCAGCTTAAGAGTCCCTGGGAGATTCTTATCCCTGGGCAGGTGGGCCGGCTACACGGTTCTCCTCTTTGGGTAAGCACCTCTCCTTTAGTCCCACGACTAATGATCCCAGCCAGCATCTGGCACAGGTGGCCCCGGCGATTCGTCATGCTGGATGGGGACTGACAGCCCAACACGTCCCTTCCCTGTCTTGCTTCCTTTGGCTCCCCCCCATCACTCCTCTCGCTCGCGCTCTCTCTCTCTCTCTCTCGCTCTCTCTGCTCAACCCGTCTGTCACTTTCTCTCCCCGTCTTCATCCTCCCACTCTGTATATTTTTCTCTCTCACGTTTCTCCACCTCTGTGCTTGCGTCGCTCCCTCTCTGCTTCTTCTGCCTGAGCACCGCACCGCGCCGCGCCGCGCCACATCGCCGACACATGTGGTTGAAATTTGCCAGCCAGATTATGCAAGGTTAGACGTAAGAGAGGAACAATATTTATGTGGCAGGGACCTTTTACCCTATGAGGGCTGTTCCTTTTGTTTGGATAGTTTTGCAGGTGTAGACCTGTATAAACAGTGATGGAGCATTAGGCGGCAAATGGACTCCAGAGGGACAGCGGGTATTAGCTGGTTCAGCCGCCAGCTATAGCAGGGAAAAGGCACATCCGGGGGGAGATGGACACGGCCGAAGGTTAATCTGCCACATCTCTGGCCCTGGTTCTGGTGGGGAAACGCTCCAGATTGGGGGAACCCTTGTCCTTGAGGTTTGGGCTGAGATGGAAAGATAACTGGACAGCCTTACCCAAGGTATTTTCACACTCGGCTCGTTCCAGACAATTTAATTCTATTCAGCCAAATGTGCTCCATGTGTGAATGCTGCAAGCGAACTCAGACCCCCCAAAAAATTGAACCAAACTGAGTCCATTTGTGGTGTGTTTAGTGGGGTGTGTTCTGTTATGAGCACAAAGTGCTGCCAATACATACAGTACACTTGGGTGTTTTCCCTTTTATACTTATTTAAAAGAACCCAACTCATTCTACCTGAAGTGGATCAAAAAGTGAATCAAGAGACACTGTCCACATTCACACTTGATGGAGCACCCGGACCCCTTTCTGGTTCACTTCGGCTCTTAAGTGGCCTCCGTCCGCTCCTCAAACTTTGCCATGACACGTTTGACAGCTCGTGACAACCCTGTTGCCTTTGATGCATTTCAGACCTAACAACGAAGATGAATGCGGCTACAGGTGTTTTTCTTTGTAAAATTTCGTCACTTTTGTGCACACCCTTGTGGCAGTTGCGATGTTAACCAATGGGCAGCTGCATATATGTAAGCATATCAAAAAAAAAATAATAATACCTTGCTTTGATTGGCTCGGGAAGTTAAATCATTGCAATTGTTCAAATGGTAACTCTACTGTTCAATGGTCATCAAAATGTGGAAATAGCAGAGGATAATACTCTCTGAGAAAATAATGTGAGTTATACTCAAAGTACAATTACAGGTGAAAACTTACTTAAGGACTGTAGCAAGAGTAGTTGTGACAAGTTACTTTTCCACCTCTGGGATGAGCTTCTTGGACTTGTCATTTCAGAGTAATTTCTTCTCACATCAGTGTTCCATGTTGTAAAAGTTCTATGAAATCAACATATTTTATTTCAGAACACGCAGTCATGCAGCAGTAGCGAGACTGTGAGCTGTGTTGTTTCTCTGAACTACATGAGCTTCGCGTGACTGATTGTCCCGTTTCCCGCCGACGTTCTTCCTTCGTAATTAACTCTCCCGCAGCACATGATAAACTCAGTTGTTTTGGGGACCAACACAAAGTCCCCGCTCGCCAAATAGAAGGAAATGGTGTGAAACATGATCTCTAATGAAATCTATTTGCCCCATCACTTGCTCCAATAACCGCAGCAATCATCCCTCCTCTAATTGCTGTCACTGTAAATAATTCCTCCCTCGCTCCCTCCCTCCGCCCGATCGACAAGATGGTGTGAGCGTTATGTAGCCGCTCTGCCGCCAAACAGGACGAACTATACGCTCTGGCTGTTGCATGGTTCATATATTATATTATACTATATCTTATTATATTATATTATATTAAATTATGTTATTTATATTATAATGTGAATGTCATCACCTTGTGGTCCTCTGAGTGAAATGAAGAATAGGCTCTGTATAATATATAATATATTTTGCCAGTTATAACTTAGTTATAAGTTGCCCATTATTATGTAATAACACCCACATTTTGTAATAAATTGCCGCTTTTGGCAATAAACATCTTGAACGCAATATGTCATTTTTGTACATAATGCAGTATGTTATGTAATAACCATGTAATAATTATGAATATGTAATAGGTTATTTGGCAAAAAAAAGTTGTTACAAAAGTTATAATTGTCATGGTGAATATGGTATAATTCAACCTACACCAAAATAACCATCTTCAGTGTCTCACTGAAGTACACAAGAAACATTGTATTCTTGTATTATGTAACAGGTGGCAAATTACTGTACGTCTTCCATTCAAGTTGTTTATTCCAAAATGCAGCAAGTTATTATAAAATAGGGATGTTATTACACGATAAAGGTCAAATTTCTCTTATTTTGGCAAGTAATTCCAAAATACAGAGTTGTTAGATAATGTTTTGACTTAAGCCATGGAACTGTAAAGTTATGGTAAACTGTAATATTTAGTATTACAGGTTGGGGATGCGAGGGCTCCAACACAGAACACCTGAGGGAAAAGTGAAAAGAAGCCATGATGATAGCTTTAGGATGATAGTTAACCGGCAGAACTAGGTCTGTAAGCACGTTTTATATCGCTAAATAACCGCGCGGCGGGGTGTGCTTATCTTTTTATTCCTTCTCTCCAGAGATGGAAGGAGGAGATGGGGGGGGGGGAAATGAAAGGGAGGGGAAGGATGGAGGAATAAATAGACGGGGTAGTAACCAGAGCTCCTTAAGAGCTTCATTACGGATCGGAGCGTCCTCCAAGGTTTCCGGGGGGTAATTCGGACTAAATTTGGAGTCTGTGTTGCCGTTTAACACCGTAGCCCTCCGCCTCCACACACACACACACACACACACACACACACCCACCGACCCACACACACAGGCACACAAACACACACACGCACACACACACACACACACACACACACACACACACACACACACACACACACACACACACACACACACACACACACACACACACACACACAGGTCTAATTTAGCCTCCACCCTATTCCTCCCCCTGCTTAGTTTGATATGCGTATGGGATGCAAATGAGCCACTTAGTAACCACATCAATTACCCACCTGGCCTCTTATCGCCGCCACTGCGCTGTTTGCAAAATAACACTCGTTACGGTCCTGTGGCGACGGAGGACCCTAACTCGCAGTCCGAGTTATGGTTCACTCCGGAACCAATTAAGACTCCGTGCCCGCCGTCCCCCGAGACGGGTAGCAAGTGAAAAAGCAAAACCAGGGGGGCGAGAGCGAGAGCGAGAGGAGGCCGAGGCTCCGTCGGGAGGCCAAAGGTGCGGGTGTTTTTTTTTTAATTTAACGAGGATCACGGACGCAGTTTAACATAATACGTGTGCGCCTCTTCGCCGTACATTTGTTTTGCTTTGGTTCGTTTGTTCACAGGGACTGTTATAGACACACTGAACACCGGGCGTAAACGAAACGAGAGAGGGACACAGAAAGAAAGACGGGGGCGAGAGACAGAGAGAGAGCCAGAGAGAGAGAGAGAGAGAGCGAGAGAGAGAGAGAGAGAGAGAGAGAGAGAGAGAGAGAGAGAGGAAGAGAGGCGGAGATGGCTCTCCAGAAGCCATATTTCATATTTATTTTTAGTGTCCGGTAATCTACTCGCTCCCTCTCCCCTGTGTCCCCTGTTCTCTGGATAGGGTGACGTCAGCAGACCAAAAGTCTTTTTCCGGCCCCTCTATTCCTGGATAGAGAGAGAGAGAGAGAGGGCGACAGAGAGAGAGAGAGAGAGAGAGAGAGAGTAGAAGAGAAGGAGGAGGAGGAGGAGGAGGAGGAGGAGGAGGACGAGGCCCTGACGTGATCCGGATGTTCGCTGAGAAGGAGCCCGGGTGCCCAGGTCTTGTATCTCCGAGCGAGATGGAGCGAGAGAGCCGCGAAAGAGAGAGAGAGAGAGAGAGAGAGATACGGAGGAAGAGGAGGAGGGTTGGACGGAGGTGAAACTGATCCGTCACTCACACCGTGCCCCCCTGCTCTCCGTCAGATAACCCAGGAAGCAGCTCAGATTCAGACGCAGCTTTTTAAGGAGCTGGATTTAGACCCGGGCCCCCGGAGCTCGAGAGGCTTCGGCTCCGTGAAACGGAAGAACAATGGTCGTAGCGCGAGATGCAGGAACCCACGATGACATGACAAAGCCAAGCCGAGGTGTCTGCCGTGCCTGTGTGTGTGTGTGTGTGTGTGTGTGTGTGTGTGTGTGATCCAGGGTCATACAATCTGCTGTGGGAGCTGTTTCCTGTCTTTCAAGGCCTTTGCTGAAGCCTCAGGAGGCCTCTCTGACCTCTGGTGTTACCGTTACTGTCCCGTGACCGCCTTCACGCACACCAGCACAAGGTGAATTGTGGATTGACATCTGCGTGTGTGTATGTAACCATTACAACCAGGTACAACTAAACCGACTTCTGACTGTAGACACACTCTTCACTAGGGACCGTGGCTATCTATCTATCTATCTATCTATCTATCTATCTATCTATCTATCTATCTATCTATCTATCTATCTATCTATCTATCTATCTATCTATCTATCTATCTATCTATCTATCTATCTATCTATCTTCATCTATCTATCTATCTATCTATCTATCTATCTATCTATCTATCTATCTATCTATCTATCTATCTATCTATCTATCTATCTATCTATCTATCTATCTATCTATCTATCTATCTATCTATCTATCTATCTATCTATCTATCTATCTATCCAGCTAAATATACACTGAAACAAATGAGTCGTTGAATCACTTAAAAATGCTTCAATGTGGACCCTTTTTTAAGTTCCCTCCACATAAAATTTGGACAATAATTTATCAATTTTAAGTTGAGGAAAGGTCTAGGTTGCGAAGGCAACCATGGTTCCCTGAGAAGGGACCACATTTATTACTCATGGGACTCATCGACAGATCATGTAATCCAATCGAAGACTCTTCATTCACAGCGAATGGCAGAGGAAGTAACGACGCTGCGCTTCCGTCGCCACCGCCGTGCGGAGGTGTGTAACCACAGCCCACCTTCCTCTCTTCCTTTCTTCACTGCTGAGCGCCTCGGAGGGGCACTGTATCGCAGTACACAAATAGAGGTCTCTGATCCCTTCTCAGGAAACCATGGTTGCCTTTGCAACCTAGACGTTCCCTTTCGCAGGAACTAGTAACTACAAGTGAATGAGCTAGAAGTGAAGATGCGTTAGGATACATGACAACTTTTATCTCCTCCACCCAAGAACTGCATGCAGGAAGAGTGGACTGACAGTGCTTGCAGCTCGCCCACTTTAATACATAACGCCCACAATAAAGACATATTTAAAGAAACAGTCTTGACATCTGCGGTGTGTAGGGCCTTAAATGGAGGCCCTGACCGGGCTCGTAAGACTACCAATTAATCCCAAGTAGGGATCAAGGAGGTTTGGGCTGGGCTGGGCGCCGCCCGCCCACCATAGAGCAAGACGCCAGTGGGTGACTGCCTGCCCTGAAGGCGTCCAAGCCTACATGACATGCTGGGATTGTTGCCAGATAGACTTTTTTTCTCTCCGCAAATAGTCCTCTCGGAACTCCAATATTGGTCCTATAGGGCAGTCAGAAGGGGTGTCCTGGGAGCGCATAGAGGGCGTCCGTATAGTGGCAACCACAGCATCTGACAGGGCTGATGCTAGGGCCTTCTCCATACCAGGCCCAGAGTTCCACGCGTTCCGTGCGCCTGCATGAGTAGGTCTCGTCGGAGGTGGCAGCTGCACCGACAGGTTGTCCTCCCACACTCGGCTGGATGACTGCCACAGGGGGAAAAGTGTAGAGTGCTGCCTCCGGCCACAGGTGCCCCAGCTCATCTATGCCAAATGGGGGCTGGTCCCCTTCCCAGCGACAACCATAATGGTCACTGTTTCATCTTTCGTGATGCAAACAGGTCCACCTCCGCCCGGCCAATCTGTCTCCAGATCTCCACCACCTTCTGGGGGTGAAGGCGGTAGTCTGCTGGCCGGGGGTTCCCCCTGGACAATAAGTCCATTCCCTGGTTGAGTCTGCAAGGGATGTGGACTGTCGTGGAGAGGAGATTCCCCGAGGAGATTGGTAGCTCAGGCGGTAGAGCTGGTGGTCTAGTGATCCAAAGGTTGCTGGTTCGATCCCAGGCTCCTCCTGCTAGCATGCTGTAGTGTCCTTGAGCAAGACACTTAACCCCTAATTGCTCCTGATGGCTGCGTCCATCAGTGTTTGAACAATTGTAAGTCGCTTTGGATAAAAGCGTCTGCTAAATGACTAAATGTAATGTAATAAGTGGTTCGCCATGTGGTACAGGCAGAGGGACCAGACCCCGTGATTGGTGTATGCCATTGCCGACGTGTTGTCTGACCTTACCAGAACATGCCGGCCCCTGAGAGCTGGTAAGAAGTGTTGAAGAGCTATAACACGTGTGCAGCTCTAACACATTTATGTGACGCTTTGGCTGCGTTGCCGCCTGCTGGCTGGCACACAATTGGCAGCTCCCCACCTTGTGGTGGATGCGTCCATGGTGATGGTGGAGCAGGTGATGGAATACGATCATCAACTGTGGTGTCCGTGTGCCTCTCTCTCAGGACACTCCGCCCTGCCCCTTTTTCTAGCAGGGAGTTTATCTCTCTTGCAAGAACCTCTGTCTGATTGTCCTGGACTACGGACTCGACTTTTCCCCTGAAAGTTTTGGAGGGCTGGTGAACTGGACGGAAACCTTGGTAACAGTCCAGAGGACCCGTGGGCTCATCGTGCATGTGCACCAGACAGCGCTGCCCTGGTGCTCACCAGGTTGGGCGCGTGCCCGCTTCTTCTGTGGACCCAAGAGTCTGTTATGCACACGCTTTGAGCCTGGGTGCCCTGTGGGCACTCAATGGGTTGGGCCTGTACCCACTCATGGCCAATTGTTGCCTCAGAGGCGAAATATTCAGATAAAAATCCCCCCCGGTATAGCATGATGCATTGGGATACCAGGGTTTATGAGTTTTATACTGTATATTTTATTGTCAAATATGTGATTGGACTCAAACAGTGCTTTGTGGTACTGTGAGGCCTTGTGTGTGGAGAGCTGGCGTTTATAATGGGGGTCTGGTGCCCCCCTCCCCCATACTGGTGGCTAGTATGGGGCAGGGGGGCATGTGATTCATGGTGCAAACATTTGGGCACAAAAGTGGGCAAATGGTTTGTGTGTGTTCTTCCCTTGTAAATGTGTGCTTTCCGACCGTAAATATCGGGAGAAAGGAACACTTTGAAGGGTTGCTGCCCTTGTGCCTGACCTGCAGGGCGGAATGCATTCCGCTTCCAGCTCCGGGGAAGATCGGAGAGGGGAGGAAGCCGCTCAACCGCCTCTGTGTCCTAGCCTCTGCCACGTGCTTACCACCCCATAGTGGGGAATTGGTCGTGTGGGGGATCCATGATTGGAGGGCCTTTCAGCCTTTCTTTTCCTCCTTGAATCGGTCCATTGCCAATGGGGGGCGGCAGGCCACAAAGGAGCATCCTGCAGTTGCAGTCAGGCCTAGGATGAGGGCCTGATGTAGGGCCACGCTAGCACCCATGCTACACCCAGTAGCCTGGGCCACGCAGCGAGTGAGGTGGAGGGAGAGGTCTGTGGCCGTTGGTTCACCAGTGTCTCCTGCTTTACCGTGGTCGAACCTGCCCCGAAGTCAAGTAGGCCTTCTCTACTAGCAACACGAGTTGTTTGGCCACCTTGGAGGGTAGGATGAGCTTCTTCTCCAGGCTGATGCCCTCCTCTGGGGCAAGGCAGCCTGCGATGGACCCGTGCACCAGAGGGAAGGACAAGTTGCCCAGCGCCTGGGCCTTGTCCACACAGCGTAGGCCTCAAACCCCCTCACTTGCGTCTGTGCTGAAAAGGGGTTAGCCTAGCCCTTCCCCAACTCGGTGTGCACCTCGCGGAAGAGCGGGATAGACGGAGTGCTTCGGTGTTCCTGTCTGATACGGCCGTGGTGGGGAGGCCCATCGTCCTCCTCGCACCAGTGTGCCGCTCGTCTCCTGACGGTGGCCAGGGGAAGCCCTGCGCGGGCTGGGCACTGCGCGACGCCCTCCAGAAGCACCGCCTCGGTATGCAGCCGTCCCAGGCAAACGTGTTTGTTTGCTCCCAAACGAAGATAAGAAAAAACACTACAGAGAAAACACTACACTCCGTCACCAAATGGTACTCGAGCCGGTGACTCACACCAACTTGTACGAGTTACGAGCCCAAAGGTGAAACAGTTAAAGCTGTGAATTTCGTGAATCTCGACTTGGATTCTTCTTATTCGAAGTAAGAAAAGAGGAAGTGAGGAAGGTGGGCAGTGGTTATATACCCACAACCCAGCTGTATATATATTGACACTTTGATTGATTGGATTACATGATCTGTCAATCAGTTCCATGAGTAACAGATCGCAGTTCCTGTTAAAGGGAACCTAGACAAACTCTGATCAATTAAAAAAAAAATTTAAAAGTTGATCCAATGACGCCAATCCCATGATTTTACTTGAGGGTTTATTTTATCTCACTCTACAGGCAGAACAGCCTATAGTGGGTGAATAATTAATGTGATGCTTTAGATATTTCCATTTTGTAACGGTAATCAATCTTATAGAAATCTATATGCATGAAGGTTATAGAAGTCACTGAAAAAACAGTGTGAGGTAAGAATTATTTTTTAAGGAACGGTGGATTTCTGTCAGCCGTGCGTGAGTTCTGAGTCGCTGAATTTACATATTCCATTCCATCATTTAGTGGCACTGATGAAGGAAGGTGTTCTGTGTTTAGGACCCACCGCGGGTTCCTGTGGTTTTGGCAGCTATATGGTTTCGAAACTATATGACTGCCTTGAGAAAATAACATTTTTAAATGTGTTTTGTGTCTGCTTTCTAACTGGCTGATTACTTCTACGGAGAACTTCCACCAAGCACCGGTCCAATGTAAGGCTCCTCCCATTTGTCGGTGAAAACAGGTTCCTCGGATCCACTGCAATCAGATGCTGCTTTTATTCTTCTTGTATTTTCCTGTATGGAGACATTGAAAAAGGCCGAATACTGCAAGGCAGTAGCAACTGATGGTTGTCCGTGGTGCTTCCTTCTTTCATTCATTAGTTTGTTCCTGAGATAGATAGTTTGTTCATCCGTTCATTCATAACTTGATTTCAAATCTACACTATTAGACAGCAGACCTTTTCTTATCCAGGAAGTGGATACATGTGCGCCAGTTGTGGAATAAGTATCATCATTGACATTTCTACTTCAGTAAAAGTATGTACGTATTTGCTCTTAGATGTACTTAAAGTATTAAAAGGAAAAGTACTTCTAGTCTTATCCAGTGCGGTGATATAACCGAGCCTATGTTACGGAGGTTGTTGTCCTGCGGTGTTTTTGCGGTGAATGTTCATACATTGACCACAATTGAATAAAAAAACAGTACACGTGGTGTCGTAGTGAGTCACAAATGTATGGAAATATAAATACAAATCCTAATTTTGGACGGCATGGAGCGTAAGCCCACAGCGTGCTGTGACAGTCCACAATCCCACAGCAAAAGCAGCGATTTCTTCAGTCGCCCTGGCGGCAGAAGATGTAGGTTCCAAGTTAAAAAAAAATATATATATATATTTCAATTTTTTTTTTTTTTTTTTTTTTTTTTTTTTCTTTTTCTTAATTTACCCAGCCGAGCAGCATTTGGCTGGGGTTTCACGGCCCAGTCTTTAATGGGGAAGTGTTGTTTTCTTCCTGGTTAAATAAGAAAAAAGTGTTTGACCTGCGAGCGTCTCATTTCTCCACTGATTAGCGTCTCCTCAGCATCGGAACTCTCTCCTCTCTCTCCTCGTTCCTCCTTTTCAGCTTTGGCTTCAAATGTGGCGCCGTTTCAAAGACCCCGCCATATGTGTATTTTCCACACTTTGGAATATGTAATAGGTTTAGTGCCGTGGTGATCACTCACACGTCGGGACAACAGAGGCAGAGCAGTGAGGGAGCAGAGTCGCTGATGTTTTAAAACATGTATAGATGATTAATTACTCCGAGCTGCTGCGGGAAAAATACTGTTTATTTATTATTTTTATATATATATTCTTTTAAAGAACATAGAAGGAGCCCCAACACAAAATGAATGCATTTCTTCCTCTCCTGCTTCCATTGGAAGTAATTGAAATTTGATTAAAAGGGAACCAAAAAAACATCTCTCTCTTTTTTTTTTTTTTTTTTTTTTTTGCTCGGTAAGCAAAAATAAATCCAGAGAGTGAAATGCTAAATTATTATCATGTCTCTCTCATACCCTTTCGATGAAGTGGAGCGTCCACAAGGGTCATTTTGCCAAAGGACAAGCGGGGAGGGGAGTCATTACCACCCCGTCCCGTTTCCTTTTTACCTGTAACCTCCAACAAATGCATATTACATGGAGCGAGCGCGGCCAATCAATGGCAACTATACAATTACAATCTATCAACAAGGCGGTGGAGGAGGAGAGTCCCCAGGCTAGAGCCGCTAATGATGGACCCCACTTCAAACACCCCAAACCTACCTTTCAAGTCCCCCCCGTCACCCCCTCACCCTCACCCTCACCCTCACCCTCACCCACACACCCCCCTTGGCTACCCTGGGTCCCTGTGTTTGCATGTGTGGCTGATGGACGCTGAAACCCTGAAGACTGATGGAAGGAAGGAAGGAAGGAAGGAAGGAGGAGGAGGGTGAAAGTGAGAGGGAGGCAGAAGGTCCCTTTTGAGGGAGTGCTGACCGGCCGATATGAAGCGTCGCTCTCTGTAGTGTAAAGTACGCAGAGACGCCCCGTCCTGCTCTAACCCTTACGAGCGTTTGGACAATAATAAATAGTTTAACTCAGGCCAGAATCGGCCCACGGAAGACTGGTGGCGTCAAATCAGGAACAGGTCAAAAATGTATGTGAAAATACATGTTTTATTAGTAATAGTTATAATAATATATTAATTATGAATTATTAATTATTAATCCAAGTAGTAAATTAATTAATCCAACCATTATTAATTAATCATTGTATTAGATATTATGATATATTATTATAATCTGAATTATTATACAAAAAAAATGTATACAAATATTGGATGATATGTTGAGATGAATTATTATTATCACTACTATATGGCTATATGATGATTTATTAATAATAATACTAATACTACTACTACTAATAATAATAATAATAATAATAATAATAACGACAATGATAATAACCATAAGACAAATAATAATAATACAAATAATACATTATAATACAGTGATACTGATCACTGAAAATAAACACTTAAATATCAATAAATGCGTTATTGTTAGTTTAATACATACATACATATCAGAGATACATACATACATACATACTGTACATACATACATACTGTACATACATACATACATACATACATACATACATACATACATACATACATACATATACAGAGATAAATATCTTTATACATACATAGAGTATACAGTATATACAGTATATATATAGAGAGAGAGACTAACTTGTTTTCCTGGGGTTGATCTAGAATTCTTTCAACTTGAAAAAACAACAACCCGCCCACCGCCGACTTGATGCCTTAAAGACGACACCGTGCTTACTTCCTGTCACAAAGCCACAGGTTACTTTAAACACACGACTGACTACACACCTCGTTTTGAAGAAAAACCCTTCTCTTTAAACCACCCCCCAAAAATATGTTATTTTTTTGCAGCGTTTCAGTGCGACCAGGAAGGCATTTTTGAATAAATAAACGTCTGGTTTGGGTAAATGGTGGCAGGGGGACTGCAGGGAATTCCGTGGTTGAAGTTCTGAACGCTTCCAGGTTGACGCTCCCTCTGATGGATCTGGACGCCGTTGGAATGTCCGAGACGTGATTGGAGCTGGAGGTCCAGTTTCGGCTGGATTAATAGGCAGGAAAAGAGAAAGCTGCTGTGGGCCTTAACTATAACAGTGACCAAATGTCCTCCATCACTGCTGTTCCTTGATACAAGCCGTAACTCCACCTATAGCATTTCCCGGGGTGTGGTCAAACCACAGACTCGACTAATGGATGTCCACATGCATTCCAAGGACTTGGGGAGGAAATTACATTTGTGTCATGTAAAAAAGAGGGAAAAATTATTATTATTAAATGCAAAATAATCGGACAAATATTATCATAGCTATGGACGTTGGTATGGAGTGTGGCTTCATCAATCCATCCGAAGCTTAATGCAAGTGGAGGGGGACAAGTCCACAATCTGCCTTCAGTGCAAAAACAGCCAAAGATAACATGACAGCTCAGAGCAAAGAGCAAAGAAGTCTGCAAATGAGTAGACGTTAACAAGTTATAAAGAAATATATACATTTGGTTTTAAATAACTGCTAATAACTGCTTTAAACGCAGATGGCCGGATTTGTCCCGCCTTACTTGCATTGAACTCGTGATGGGCGGTTGGAGCCTGACGTGTGGAGAAAAGACTGGATCCTCCCTACGGACTATGTGGTGGGTGAGTGTAAAACAGTGATACGCTTAAAGGAATGGAAACTATACCTTTCATCAAAACAAAATGAAGACTGAATATAGAAATGAAGTTAATAAATGAAGTTACGCATGTGTGTGTGTGTGTGTGTGTGTGTGTGTGTGTGTGTGTGTGTGTGTGTGTGTGTGTGTGTGTGTGTGTGTGTGTGTGTGTGTGATCACTGCGTGTGTACGTGTGTGTTTTCCGTCTATAATATCGGAGGGGGCGTTTTTTGAACAACTTTATGAGCTAGTGTATTAGCATACATATTTACCGTGGTAGACTCAAGGAGACGCTCTGCCATAAGAATCAGGAGGGGGAAAAAAAAAATCCACATATCACCCAGCTTACAAGTTAATCCACATTTTATTATGGCTGCCGAGCCGGCGAGGGGTAGATTAAAAACAACATGTTTTTCGACGGCTTCATGAATCAACTATATTAAAGGGGAGATTAGTTTGCCTCAGAGATTAAGTGTGGACTCACCACATTACCATCTGCAGATTCAAACACTACACCTTGTTTTTCTGCTTACAACAAACAAATTGTTCTTCCCTCCGCGCTTTGTTGCTCATGGAAACTATTGTTTCCAAAAGAGATAAGCAGGTGCGGCGGCTCCGGTTTGCAGCTGCACCAACTTCTCCGTTCCTGCACGGTGTTGGACGCACATTCTGGATCAGAAAGTAACGAGTCACAATTACTTATCCTCGCCCGTACTCTTACTTTACCGAGCATAACTCAAATTTTTCACTTTTCCGCGCTTTTACTTGAGGTATTTTATGAGAAATAATTGTGTTCCACTATTTTGATCACCGCGTTTTGACTCTAAATGAATTAGAAGAAATCACTGAAAACGCTGAAACGTGTATGAATTCCAGAGCTTATTTATGTCTTCATTGTGCCTTAGGGGATGTTTTCTCCAATCAATAATAAATAGCTTGAGTATTATTTCTGTAAACTGAGTCATTTTCCTGATCACTTCTTCTTGTACTCCAGTAAGTTATTTATATTTCTATACCGCTGCAGTAGAGTCATCTTAGTGAGGTGATCATTTCTAGAAACGCTGCCTCTTCAGCAAACATCCATCACTCACAGCTCTGGAAGTAGAACTCATGCAGTTCATATTATAACAAATTGAAGACACATTTGGAATAATCTATTTTGGAATGTACTTTAAAACCCTTCCAACAGCCACTACTTGTTACTTGCAGTGCCACACAGACACACACACACACACACACACACACACACACACACACACACACACACACACACACACACACACACACACACACACACACACACACACACACACACATGCACACACGAACGGACAGCACATGCACGCACACTTGCACACACACACACACACACACACACACACACACACACACACACACACACACACACACACACACACCAACACGCGCACACACCAAACAAACGCAGATGCCCAGACACATGCACTTGCACTTGCACTTGCCTTTCGCACACACACAAACACACACACACACACACACACACACACACACACACACACACACACACACACACACACACACACACACACACACACACACACACACACACAACACACGCACACACCAAACATATGCAGATGTCCACACACATGCACACATGCACACATGGAAGCACCCACGCACGCACGCACGCACGCACGCACGCACGCACGCACACACACACACACACAAATACACACACAAACACAGTCTAATTTCATATCCATAACAACATAACCTTGAAGGATAAAATGCAGGACTCATTTAAATGCTAATTTGTTTGTTAACATAACATCAAGATTCTGCGCCGGACAGGTTACGGAACCAGCCTGTCACTTGATATGTATATTTTATTCTACTTTGTTATTTTTATTGGAACTTTGATTATGATAATACAAAACACTAAATAAAACATTAATATAAACAGGAAGGACTTGAGGAACATCTTTTATGTATTCAGGTGCTTATTATCAGGCGGGAAAAAAGGGGGCGATCGGGGGAAAGAGAGGAAAGGCAGGAGAAGGGGAAGAGGGGAAGTGGAGGGGTGATGTGGATGTGTCAATATTGAGAGTGATGGGCCACATCATATTTATTTGTTTGGCGCTTGGTATGCACACACTCCAACCCGCGCGTCTATCAACGCACAATTCCATCACATCCGAGTGTTTGAGCAGTGACAGCGAAGTGTGAGGACGTTCTGTCGCCACTGTGGGAGGCTCCCCTGGAACACTATTTGTCGTGTGGAATTGGTTATACTTTGCATTATAATTGATGCTTTGGTCTTTGCACAGTGGTCGCTATAGTCCATGTCAGACGACTTTGAGACCAGGAGAATCCACTCATTGTGAGTAATATAGTTATCAACCTGTTAGACGCCGTGTCACCTTGATGTTCCAATAAATTCCTCCAAATCCCGCACCGCTCGTATATAATTCAGGTCCAGCTGATCCGATTTAAAATTCTGAGGTTTGAGGCGAGTAACAATATTTATGCAAGTCGCACGTTCCTGCCTCCACCCACCCCCCGCCCCCTTGTTGCTCCTGGAACGACGTTCCCCTTGTCGCACAACACGCAACAGGTCAGAAGCAAGTTTGTTCAATGAGGGTTTTGGTAAATCGGTTACGGCGATAGTTTGGAGTGGCAGCGATCCAGGGTCTGATTCCAAATAGGAAAAACATCGTCGTTCTCCAGAAATGGTTATTTTGAGGTATGGATCATTTTCTGTGTACGTTTGGGAGTTGTTATGTCTGCATAAAATTAGAAATGGATGAATTTAGTTTTTGCCGTACAAGAGTCTGGACTTTATTTTGAGCCCTATTTTGGTTTTTGCATTTTGAAGGACTTGGTCCTGTCTCCCTGGTATTTAACAAAAAAATAATAATAAAAATTTAAAAAAAGATTCACTGCAAGGGCATCTGAGATCGCTGATCCCGGTGGAGGCTCGTCTTATTCCTCGCACCTCAATGGAGAAATGAGAGACGTGCTACTGTCCAAGCGGTTGAATAACCCTCTGATGACTCTCAAGTCATCTGGAATCTTTCGTAACGACCTTCCGCTCCTTCTTCCCTTCCAATCCCGCAGTTGTTTCCTCTGGCCAAAACCTCCACTTCTACAGTCCGACCCTGTGCGAAAAACAAAAAAAAACCTTGATCTAAATGTGACTTTGCCTTTGACTGACATAAATTCTCATTGTAACACTCGTTAAATGAGCGTCTGATAAATGTATTTAATATCATTTCAAGATAATGGCCAGTTAACCCACAGGCACACTGACCTCCAACCTTCCATGATGTTAATGCATTTCACCCGCCCGGCGTGGGAAGGTTGATGTGCTCTCTACACTTCCTCCGTCTGGATCCACCGTGTGGTCCTGTCAGCCCAAACTGACCGGCTAATTACATAATAATAATTACAGGAGCGGTTGTGTCAAACTTGGCATTCATTTGTTATTCCTCAGAAAAACTGTCAAAGGACGATATTGAAGAAGAAAATTGAAGAAGAAGGCGATGGGAGAAACCGGTGGACACGGCCGCAACCAGCCAGCGAGTTTCCCTTGAGTTCAAAAGGCAACGGTGGTGTTACTGCATTTCCATGGCGGTATTGCAATTGAAAACCGCGACTCAAAGGCCTTAGGAATGTTTTTTTTTAAAACAATATTTGTTGCAGCAATTTCTTTATGGACAAACATTGCACAAATACTTTTTAAATTTTTTTGCCATCTAACAAACAAACATAGGTCTCCAGGTATATAGCATTTAATTTCATTGTCCTCCGTTATATGGTCTGACCTGTGAAATCCCTTTGAGATTTGAACAGATTGACGATTATTTCAATGTGACGGCAGCACCTTGACGTCAGCGCTCCGTCGGGAGGATTGGCACGAAGAGGACCAGAGAATAACACAAACCTCGAAAGATTCAGCATTAGCGATTTGCTATTTATACTCGTTTGTCCTCAAACAAAACTCCCACTTGTCTCAGCCGATGCTGCTTTTTTTTTATTATCAAGGTGATAATATTTACAGGAAACATCGCACCCCCATGTCTAGATGTCTAGCCCCCTTGTTTTGTCTGCCGGTCTGCAGGCCTCACCGTCTGTTTGGACGGCTCTGCAGATACAAAGCCTCCCAGTGTGCTCCCGACCTGCAAGATGGACGACCGAGACGGCGTAAACCTCTCAAACCACCTCTAACGGCCGCGATACGACTGTTGTGAGGGAGGAATGTTAACAGGAAGAACACTTAAGCGTAGACGGAGAGAGAGAGAGAGAGAGAGAGACGGGGGCGGCGGTGTTGGACTCCTCATTACCAGTCGCCTTTAGAAACGCGATCTGTTTATTTGGCTGAGGTTCTTCTGGGGCTGCCAGGGCCACATTGGGCGAGCACTCTGGCAAACGTGCGGCGGTGTGATTATTATATCACTTAACATATCTAATCAAAGACACATCGCTTCTGAGAGTGTTTAACCAGCACGCCCAGCCGTGGAAAATGTTAAGGCTTGTTTGGTCTGCCCGGTGTCGTAAGGGGATACGGCAACATTGGGAAAACCTGGTCTTTTTTGTCTAAGTGTGTGCCTGTGTGTGTGTGTGTGTGTGTGTGTGTGTGTGCGTGCGTACATAAGTGTGCCCATGCCCCTTTGCGTCTTTGTGGACGCAAGTGGTTATTTTTCTGTGCATGTGTGTGGTCTAACTAAAGTCGTATTAGGCCCACCCTTAAGCTCACCCTGTCTGTATTACTTTCATACCACACACATAAATGCACACACGCACGTACACACACACCCACACACACACACACACACACACACACACACTGGAAGACGTTGAACAATGTCTTTCTATTTTCATTTCTGACAGAGCCGGCCCACTTTGGGAGAGCTCTCTGGTTCTGATGATCTATGGAGTAAGTGGTTTGGACAAGCCTCCTCTTGATTTGAGCCCTGCTCCGACTCGGCGCTCGCAATACGTCAATGTCGCCCGCGATGCACTAAACCATATGTCGGGCTTCGTGGGCCCCTCACGCCGGAGCGCTGGGCTCTGCCTTGTCAGAACGGCAGAACATTTTTATCATCATACATTAGGAAGATCCCTCCAGTGTCATTACGCACAATGGAGGAGGGGTGGAATATTCATACAAGGTGACTGTTGTCGATGCGGCGGCCGAGGTGCGAGGAGGACGATCCATCACGGGGGGCGTTCCGTAGACACGCCGCTTCCTGGCTCCGCCGCGGCAGCCACGGCAGCCACGGCAGCCACGGCAGCCACGGCAGCCACGGCAGCCACGGCAGCCACGGCAGCCACGGCAGCCACGGCAGCCACGGCATTGATGTAGTTCTGGTGTAAATATTCAAAGCATGGCAGAGTTAACATCTTTCAGACTGGCTGCCTGCGAAAATAGGCTTGAGTGGTGGGCAGAGGGGAAGGGCTGGGTGAGGTGGGGCGGCGGGGGTGGTGGGCGGCGGAGGGGGGTGGCGTGAAATTGCAGGAATGGTGTATCCTGCCAACCCCTGCCGCCCAAAGCCCTTTGATGAAGTTAAACTCTGTATGCAAAATCATTTCCAGAGATAGAAAGAGTATGTTGGCAAACCTGTATTTGCATGCATTAATGCATTAGGCTTTAAAGCATGCACACACAAACACATACACACACGTACACACACACACACACACACACACACACACACACACACACACACAGACGCACGCACGCACGCACGCACAGACGCACGCACGCACACCCACACACACACACACACACGTACACACACACAGGTGTTTTTAATGAGGCAGAGGGGCAGGAGTATAATGATAAGTGGCAGGAATGGCGTTGGGTTCCCCCCCAGGCCCCGCTGCCGCACCTTTGTGGGGCGGCGAGGCTGGAAATGTGTCCTGGAGCGCGTGCACGTGTGCGTGCGCGCGCCTACTTACACGTGCACATCCAAACAGTGAAAGTGTATTTGAGGTTAGGTTGTTTTCACAGTAAATGGAGTGGAGGGCGGAGGACCCACCCTCGCCGGGGAAACAGAGGGCCGATTGTGAGGCGGGCGCAGTGGGTTGAGCAACGGGGAGAAGGGCAAATATTTCCCTCCCCGAAAAAAATCCCAAAAAGCCGCACGGTGACAGGTGGTAAGAGAGCGCCGTCACATTATACCTCGCCTCGCCACTCAGAACCACCGCACATTAAGTCGTGTGGAAACAAACGGCGGTGTTGATATCGCCCTAACTTCACGTGTCCAAGCTGCCCGCCCCGATTACGGCTAATTTACGGGATATCGCGTTGGCCGGCGCTTGAAAGTCGAATCAGATAAGAAGGATAAACTCGCCATGGATCAGCGCCTACACGGTTATACTCAAACGAACCGAACTCTCGTTGATTTCCTCGGCTGACGTACCGCGCGTACTGTCCCCTTCCCTTCCCCCTCTCTCTCTCTCTCTTTCTCTCTCTCGCTCTCTCTCTCTCTCTCTCTCTCTCTCTCTCTCTCTCTCCCTCTTCTCTGCCGGTGTCTGAAATGTAATTTTCCCGGCACTAAATCCAGAAGTGCCACCGGGGGACTCGTTGGGGCAGATTACAAGGTTAAGGCTTCATTTTGTCCCTGAGCTGTGGAGGGAAAGGCCGAAAGGAAAAGCAACAAACTTGAGCGTGACCCGTGTTGGCGTGTGGCGGCTCCGAGGATACCGGGGCCCCCGGACCGAGACTGCCGTTGTCCACCTCCACTCACTCCCCTCAGCCCCGCGGGTCCCAAATTGTTATTGAGCTGGGGGTCTCGGGGGCGCGGGGCTGCCTGGAAATATTGTTTAATGTTTTTCGACAGAGGAGAGAAGAGAGAGACACGGTACAAGTGGAGGCCACATCCCCGACCAGACGAGGCCAGAGACAGCAACACACACTGGGGAGAGAGAGAGAGAGAGAGTGTGTGTGTGTGTGTGTGTGTGTGTGTCTGGATATAAAGAAATCCCGGGGAAAGGGGAGGGGGAGGGGTGAGGCGTTTTTCTTTCAAGTCAGGTTAAGTCAACTTGTTATTACAGTTGGGTTTCAATGAATATGACTTTTCACGGGTCTTGCGGTCGGCGGAGTCGATAGAAGGTCTTGGGTTCGTCACAGAGGCGGATGCTCCGACCACATCAGGGGAGGGGGGGGTTGGGGAGGGGGAGGGGAAGGGGGGGGGGGGCGTGGGTTTATTACATATATCTGCTGAAGCGATCTGCGAAAGTTTGGCGGCGTCAAAAAAAACAAGACCCCGATGAACCCTCTGACCAGACTGGATATGAGACAGTCGTTGCGGATATTGGGATAGCCTGAATATAATGAGGATTTAGTGCACGCACATGTCCTCATTGGGTCAAGTTAAGTTTTTGTTTTTATTTTTTTCCACCTATCTATCTATCTATCTATCTATCTATCTATCTATCTATCTATCTATCTATCTATCTATCTATCTATCTATCTATCTATCTATCTATCTATCTATCTATCTATCTATCTATCTATCTATCTATCTATCTATCTGTCTGTCTGTCTGTCTGTCTGTCTGTCTGTCTGTCTGTCTGTCTGTCTGCCTGTCTGCCTGTCTGTCTGTCTGTCTGTCTGTCTGTCTGTCTGTCTGTCTGTCTGTCAGGTCCGTCTGTCTCTCTGTCTATCCATCTGTCTACACACACACACACACACACACACACACACACACACACACACACACACACACACACACACACACACACACACACACACACACACACACACACACACCAGACCCACACACACAGACACACACACACACACAGGGTGAAGGAGGACTACAGGCAGCATTTGAGGAGCATCACGGATCACAAATGAGATTCAGAGCAACTTGCGTCTCTAACTGTGTTGTGTAGGAAGTTAAACAGAAAGCTGTTCCTGACAGCAGGACATTACGCACCAAAGCCCCCTCCTCTCCCCCTCCTCTCCCCCTTCTCTCCCCCCTTATCCCCCCCAACCCCCCTCTAATTACCTAACATGAGTACGGCTCTTTCCACTTCCCTCTTACACATAATAGAAAGTGTTTTTTAATATCCCGGCATCATAAACTGTCATGCTGACTTAACAGACACCAGGAGCAGAAGGAGCAATAACACAGGCGGAGGAAGGAGGGGGGGGGGGGCGGAGGGCGGAGGGCGGAGGGTGGTGGGGGTACATCCATCCTTCCATTATTCCCCTCTCTCTCTCCCTCCTCCGTTCCCTTCCTCCTTCTGGGTTCTGTGTGTCTTTCCTGTTTGCTTCTGTCCCGATAGCACTGGAGGCAAAGTCAGGGGTTGATAGATAAGATAAGATAAGATAAGATAAGATAAGATAAGATAAGATAACACTTTAGACAATCCTTCCATTGTTCCTCTCTCCTTCATGGTGTCACTCTCTCATCCCTTGCTTGCTTTTAATTTGCGCCAACAGTATTGGTTGGTGCAAATTCGGGCATTTCCAAATAAGATAAGATAACATGATGTAATATGACAATTTCTTAACTCATCCTTCCATTATTCCTCTCTCCTTGATTCCTTTCCGCCTCCCCTCCTCCTCCTCCTCCTCCTCCTCTTCCTCCCCTCCTCCTCCTCCTCCTCCTCCTCCTCCTCCTCGTCGTCATCCTCCTCCTCCTCCTCTTCCCCCTGCTCCTCCTCGTCCTCCTCTTCTTCCTCCCCCTCCTCCTCCTCTTCCGCCCCCTCCTCCTCTTCCGCGTCTTCTGCTTCAACCTTTTGCCTTTGGTTATTTGGCCAGAGCAGCACTAGATGTAAATTCAGGTATTTATAAAAAAACCTGAGATCACATCAGATCTGTTTGGTTTATCAATCCACAGAACAGTGACGGAACATAAAAGTTATAACAAGCGTCCAACACGGTGCAGGTCATGTATGAAGTGTATGTTACAAAGTAAGAATATTATGTTTAATAGAATATAGGATCGGGGCGTATCAAGTTACCAATGACTAATTAAGTCAAAGATCAAGTTACGAGTAAAAATTGTTTTGTTAAAATAATAAAATAATACAATGGGGGGAGCACTACAACAACAACAACAACAACAACAACAACATGAAATCCCTACGATGGGGCTCATTCCGCTCACTTCCCGGTTCGTGGGATTAAAACTCTGCTGGTACCATGCCGACAGCATGTTGGACTGCCATCGTCAGGGCAACGCAGCATCACAGCCGTCCCATCTCAGATTAGACGACTTCATAGACATCTGGGCTTTTACGAGGCGAGCGTTAACACATGCATCCCAAACCTTTCAAAACGGCCGTGATTCAACCCAGCGCCCCGACAGCGGAGGGGAATCAACGCGCGTGTTCCCGGTTTGGTCTTTCCAACCCCTGGGAGCCTCCTCTCCACGTGACGGGTGGATCCCTGGGCTTCGGTTTGGACGGTCAGTTTGCGGGACGCTGCGTTTGGCGGCGCGGAGGACGTAGGGGGCGGTTAGCGGCCCACGTCTCCGGCGTCTCACTTAAAAAAATAAAAAAAATAAAAATGAAGTATCATCATTTCCCATCTTCCCTTTTGGCGAAGGCCCGGCCCTCTCGCATGCCTCCGTGGACTTTTATTAATTTTTCACCGGGCCGCGCGTGATGGATAGGTTGTATTTATTCACTGCTGGGCGTCTGCGATGTGAATATGACTCATTTTGGGGCATTACGTATTCATGGCCTGGGATGGGCGGTGTATGGGAACTTATAATTAATGTGTCACAGTGGGAGGTGTCGGCGGAAGGCAGGTTTTTGTGGGAGGGCGTCGCGGAGCACGACGTGATTTACAGTACAAACAACTGGGAGGATGTTTGTACGCCGTCCAAAACAAAAAAAAACAAAACAAAAAAAAACAACTAAAAAAAAAAGCGGGGCGCTGTTCCTCTCTTGCCTCCGTCGGCTCCCAAATCAGCCTTCCTGGAGAATTTATCAAGACATCACAAAGTCGCAGCCAATACAACAGCGATGTGTTCTGTTATTTTAAGGTCTGTGGAATAAGCCAATTGGTTGAGCAGACGCACTTTTGGGAGCATGGACGAGGCGTTTGGGCTAAGGATGGAAATTTGTCTCCCGGTCATAAATGTAGAACGGAAACGCTGTTCTTTTGTCATCCCGCAGGACATCCGAAGGACGGTGCTATTGTTCCTGATGATCAGTAAGAGTGGTTTCGCAGGTGGGGGACTTGAACTCCACATGCGGATTTACAAGTGAGTGCTAGTACTCATGTCAAATGAAGGATGAATAGAAAATATGGTTGCCTGCCCTGAGCGAGCCAGAGGAAGGTGACGGACATCAGGGTGTAGTTACTCAGGGACACGTTTATAAAGCTGCTTCTGCAAAAGTGTTTGTGACTCAGAGTACCTACACCTGTGGAAGTGCAAAGCCTCAATACGGACGTATCCACAGTTCATTATTTTGGGTGGGTCTCGGCTGTACAAGCGCCTTCTCCCCGTCGACCGTTCCTCTGGTTTCTATCCCCTTTCCCCCCGCTCTCGCACTCTCCGGGTGCCTCGCCGGGCCAAGGTCCCGGGTAATGGCCGCTCTAAATCACCCTCTGTTTGTTAGTGTTTGCGGCCGCGACCACTTCCAGGTGCGCAACCTGTCCGTCCCCCCCCCCCCGCCCCCCCGCCGCCGGGCCGGGTGGTCTTCAGGAGGCAGCCCACCATTTGTCACGGAGCGCCGTTCTGTTCCAGGCAAGGACGAGTGGAGAGCGCGTGTGTGTAACGCCTGCGTCCCAGAGTCATTTCTGGGCCGATGCGAAGGGACAAGCAAAACGATGATTGACCTTTCCTCTCTGTTCTGTTTGGTATCGCTCCTGACGGAACACGGCGGGGGGGGTCCGTCTCCGGATCCGATTATTCCACGCCCTGTTTTGAGGATATCTCCAAATCTTCCCACGCAGCGACGCCAGATGCAAACGGTTCGTTCGCTGCGAAGGGAGTTTAGCTCTTTCTTGGTTTGTGCGTTTCATTTAAAAACTCGGTAACTGCAGTACTCAACTGTGACTGCAGTACTGAGCTGTGACTGCAGTACTGAACTGTGACTGCAGTACTGAGCTGTGACTGCAGTACTGAACTGTGACTGCAGTACTGAGCTTTGACTGCAGTACTGAACTGTGATTGCTGTACTGAACTGTGATTGCTGTACTGAACTGTAACTGCAGTACTGAACTGTGACTGCAGTACTGAACTGTAACTGCATTACTGAACTGTGATTGCAGTACTGAACTGTGACTGCAGTAGTGAACTGTGACTGCAGTACTGAACTGTGACTGCAGAACTGAACTGTGACTGCAGTACTGAACTGTGACTGCAGTACTGAGCTGTGACTGCAGTACTGAACTGTGACTGCAGTACTGAACTGTAACTGCAGTACTGAGCTGTGACTGCAGTACTGAACTGTGACTGCGGTACTGAACTGTGACTGCAGTACTGAACTGTGACTGCAGTACTGAACTGTAACTGCAGTACTGAGCTGTGACTGCGGCACGGGACAGAGTGCATTCGCCGAGTCTCGAATCTGGATTTGCGAAACAGAAAGAGCGAAAAGCTCCTTGAGTTTCAACGAGTGGACGAGTGAGTTAACCTTCGACGTGTGAACGACATTTTTTTTTCCGAGGACGAAATCAGTGCGGAAAAAAAAAAAAATGCATTTGGCGTAATTCACGTCGAACGTGACCGAGAGTATTTATTTTATTTATTAAGTTTGTTTTGAGAACCCCGGCTCGCATTCGTTCTAAACCGATAATCGAAACGCGCTCCTCCCACTCTCGTTTACACTAACCGCATCCAAACGAACTAGGAGTCAGAAAAAGAACGTAACGACTCTTCCTGGCTGAGTCGCTTCCGCGAGAACGCGATCAAAAAAAAAATTGTAATAAAAAAAAGTCGCTCCTTTCATCGCAACCTCCGCACCGGCTGCATAAAAGCCGAGCCGACGTCGCCGACGAGGCTGTGTAAACGATGTATATGCATTTAACGTGCATTTGGCCAGAGGGTCGCGGATTAACACCCGGGAAGGACAGGGGTCATTGGGATCGTCGGACGTTATTTTCTCTCGGGCCCGGAGGAATGTTCCCGGGACCTCCTCAGTCGGCGCAGCCCGGCATTAAGCCGCCGGCCCCGCCAGGAATTAATACTGATCCACTGTTTTGGAACCTGGTGCACCTTCGCACGTCGGCGGGGGGTTTGACAGGGTTGCAGGAAAACTCTTTCTGTTTCGTCCCTCCCCCTCCCCCTTCACTTCCTTAACCTTCTCCACATCCCCCGACCCCCACCCCTCGCCAAAATATTTTCACTGGCCGTAATCCTATTAGAAGGCATTCATGTCGTTTATTGTCCGATCGGATTAGATTTGTAGGGGAATAATAACAAGAGGCTGAGGTCCCGAATAGGTTTTCTCTTTCTCTCTCCCTCTCTCTCTCTCTCTCTCTCCTCCCCGCCGGGGTTTAACCAGATTTGTTATTGTATTATGTTATATAATCATATCTGTTTCCATATCGTGCGGCCGTTTTGCGCGGGCCGCTAACGAGACGTTTCGTTTCGCCGCGACACGGCTCCGGAGGGGCTTTTTATTTTTATTTTCCTTCTTTAAACATCGAGCCGGAGGAAGGAATTTTTTATTTGTATTTTTTCAGGGACTTTGATAAAAGGGCACGGCTCACGGTGCTTGAACTTGAGTTTCACAACTCTTAAGGACTGGACGGAAACGGTTTCCCAAAGTCTCCGCGTCGAAAATTGACCACGAAACATGCTTTCGCGGTCGAGGGTCTCCGTGAAAAGTGTGTCTGTACGTGGAGATTCGGCTCTTTACGAGCGACTCGATAAAAACTGTTGGTTACCATTTTTTTTCTTTTTCTCCACTGTTTGTTCGTTCGATTCAGTTGGAGTAACAAGCGGGGGTATGAGTTGTGAATGTCATTCTCACAAGAATCATTTCATTCCGTCCAAATAATTATTTCAGGTACAATGCAAAGTCAGTCACATTCAAAATGAATGAAAGGGGGTAAGAGAGCGACTCAGAAAGTATCACCGTTATGCACCGTCGTGGTCTGTGCAGCCCGGTGGAGATCGCTCTGATGAGTCTGATCGTGCGGCGGCTTTTGATTGGATGGACAAGACGAACATTTAAATTTTGATTGGATGGACAAGACGCACATTTAACCTTTGAGTCATTTAAACGATTTGTTCACTACGAACGAATCGTTTGCGAGCCTTGCATCACCAGTCGATTACTTTGTTTTTTTTCGGTTCAAACGCTGCCTCCTGTTTTACCTTTTGATTTTTTTTTTTGTTTTCATGCCCACTTTTAATACACTCACAGCGAAAGTGAATTGCGTGATGCTGATCTCCCGTCTTCCAGTTTGTCTGATTGAGTCCGTCGTGCACGGCGTAAACAAACTTCAAAGATCTCAAGTCTCAGGTGCGCGGCCGCCCGGCGGAACGTGCGGCGCGGCGCTCATTGAAACGGAGGATTTTGACAATGCTCAAATAGCAAGAGGCGAGAAATGTGATGCGACTTGACTGTTGAATCAGAATACCAACTCCACATTTACATGTGGAGGTTTCTTTTTTTTCCTCTATGGATTTTAATCACCATCATTTTTGACTGTAATGAATTCCCCCGCACACAGACTGCTACCACCCACTTCCACAAGTCCAGCGGATCGCTCCGAAATATTGTTATAGGAGCAAAAACTTTTGATTTGGGGAATCACAGATCCTGAGGAATTCGGGGGCCTCCTCCCTCCTCCCTCCTCCTTCCTTTCAAATGCAAAGCAGCTTGTTATTTTTTTCGGGGGGCGGTTTTTCGAGACCCACGTGCGCGGCCGTGCCCCTTTTTCAGGTTGTACGTTTAGAGAGATCCGCCGGTGTTTATGGCGTGTGCTGGAAAACCTCCAGTTCATTTCCAGTTTGGTGGCGGAGGAGGAGGAGGGAGGGGCAGGAGGAATGTAGGTCTTCATTCTAATTCCCGCACATTTCGGAGGCTCCTCAGTGAAGCCAGATGCCCCGCCGAGCGTTTGGGTTTGAGCTGCAGCTGATTGCCCGAGTCAAACACGATCCGAGCTGCTTCAAACATTTAAGAGCGCGACACGTGGCGCGGCCGGGGCCAGGCGCCGCGTTTGCCGCGTTCTACCGTTGTCGGGATAAGTATCTACACTTTCTTTTTCTGATTTTTACTGCCTATTATGAGCTGCCAAGTCTCGCCTCGTTTACTTTGGAGCGGGCTACATTTCTTTTTCCTTTTCCTCCTTCCTTTCACACTCTTTGTTATTATTATTATTATAGCCATGCAATGCTGCTTGAAAAAGAATGTTTTTTATGTACAGTACATCATTTTGCCCCTCATACACACACACACGCAAGCACACGCACAAGTGCACACACACGCGCGCGCACACACACACACACACACAGTAAACACATTTTTTTCTTTCTCAGATCCGAAAGCATTTCAAATGTCTTTGATAAAATCATCAATTATGATGCCAGAATGTGATTCTATACATATGTGCAAAAAAGTGTAATATATGATATTATATATGTAATTAAAATAACATTTTATATATATATAAATATACTGTATATATGACATATATCATATCATAATGATAAAATAATTAAGATATGAATAATTACAAAATAATATTAGAATTATAAATATAATTTGAATATTTAAAATACTAATGCAATATATAATATATCAATTGTTGTGAAATAGTAATAACAAGAATTTACAGCCTCCATTCAAACTGTTTTTTAATGATAAAGCTTAACTTGGTCAAGGTTTCCCTCCGCAGACAAATCATCTTCAGCTACACCCGTGTGCGATTTGCCGATCAGTTACCATGGATTCACCTTGGAAAACAAATTGATCCCTGAGCTTGAGAAAGTAACTTTACTGTTCTCACGCTGCACGCTCAATCAATCGATTCACCGACTGCGAAGGTGGTCCCACAGAGGTGCAGTCACACTGAGAACAAGGAGAAAAAGGAGCTTTTAACACCTAAACGCTTTCATTGCACCGTCAAACAAATGTTTCGATGAAGAAATAGATGATTCTATTATTCAAGCTAAGATTTACTACAATACTACGATGATTTTGGAGATGAATTCCAAACTAAAACACATTCTACTTACTTTACTGTTTAACGACATCGGTTCACCAATTAGTTAAGAGTATATTAACATCGTGCGGACCGAGCTGTGTTTCACCCGTTTCAAATGAAACGGGCCCCTCAACCACCAGAACAATGTTTTTTTTTTTTTTTTAATGATTCAAATAAGTTCTGCGCGGCCACGTTGACGTTCCGCATTGACAGAGCAGCTCCGCAGAACTTTTCGCCAAACGAAGCAAATAAAAACAGTGTGTTTTTTTGTTTTTATTTGAGATGCATTCAACTGTGTTTTTTTGGTGATGTGTGTGATGTTTTTACTCAGTTTCCCAAGTGAATTGAACAAAAAGAGCGTAACGGGGAGACTTTCTCAGTCATTCTCTTATCCCGCCTCCCTTGATAGATGCGTACATATGTTATTTGTATTTCTTTTTTAATCTCTTTCTTGACTTGCTGCTGATCAGACTGATGATGAGTTAAGACTGTAATGTTTACCTTGCCGTCTTTGGCAGTTTGTCCGCTCTGTGCTTGGCTTGTGATTCAGCGGGGAGACGCCAAAAAACGAGGCGGGGAAAGATTTTCGGAGTGGGAGGTTCCATTGGCGCAGGACGCCACCGGACCCGGCGGGTTTTTCGAGTTCCACGATGATTAGTTCAATATGATTAGCTGAAAATGGTTCGCTCCTCCATTATCGACCGGCACCGCAATGTATTATTTTATTTAGGGAGTAGCGGTGCAATAAGTGGGATAATGTGCCGCCGGCCCAGACGACCGCGGATCACCCTGTTGGGGGCGATTTTGCGATAATGACCCGACGGGCTGCGCGTTATCCCCATAACAGAGATGTAAAAAAGTAGCGTTTCTGCTCCGGAACTATGAAATATGATGACGTCGAGATTTAGTAGGAGTGAAATATCGCTCCCTTCCTCTTCGGGGGCCCCCGGTCGCAGCCGGGGAACAGCCAATCTAAATCTACCTCGACCCCGTTTCCCTCAAAGTCCTCCTGAGATCTCGGCCGGTTCAGCGAGTGTCTCCGACATTAATCACGGGCGCCGGCGAGCTCTCCTGTTTCCGCAGCCGGGAGGAGGCCGTTCCCGCTCCTCGCTGGACGGAGCAGGACGGCGTCGAAGCCGGCGTCGTGGAGAAGGAGCGGGGACACGCCGGGATTAATCGGGTGGAGATATTGGGGATCAGCAAGTTGTTCGCTGCTCGTCCATCTGGAGCCACAGCTCTGATTTATAGTTCAAACCCGGTTAAATGTTTTACAGTGAGAAAAGGACCACTTCATTTGAACACTGTGTTTTTAGCAGATGATGCACGGTTCCTTGTCTGTTTTATTCTCAGGCTAGGAATCGAGAGTCCCAGCAGAACAGGAAAAATGACTTTCTTTATGTGTTCACTAAATGTTCGCTTTTTAAAATGATTATTACTTTATTATTGTTGCCTATTATTGTTGAAGTGAGCTGCTGCTCCCATGAAGAAAGTATCTACTTATCTATCTATCTATCTATCTATCTATCTATCTATCTATCTATCTATCTATCTATCTATCTATCTATCTATCTATCTATCTATCTATCTATCTATCTATCTATCTATCTATCTCTCTATCTATCTATTTATCTATCTATCTATCTATCTATCTATCTATCTATCTATCTATCTATCTATCTATCTATCTATCTATCTATCTATCTATCTATCTATCTATCTATCTATCTATCTATCTATCTATCTTTCTTTCATCCATCCATCCATACATCTAAACTGGATGTCATGAAACCGACAAATGAATTAATGAAACCAAATAGATTTTGATGCTGTCGGAAATGTATGGACCATTGTTATGAAGCGTCTGTATAAAAATCGGAATGTCATCTTTAATACGATAAAAATAGCGCATTATCCTTCTTTTGCCTATGCACTCAATGTAATCGGTGTGACCCGGGCGTTAGACCTCGTGATAAATGACGCAACGTGAGGGAGGGTGGAAGGCGGCGGGGAAAGCCAAAAGGTTGCCAGGACGCAACCTTTGCCGGAGGGAAGAGACAGTGACGGACGACGGCCGCAGCGTTCATACACTGCACTGCCAGTACACCGCACGCGCCAGAGGAGACCGAGGAGAAGGAGGAGAACATTCCCAAAAAAAAAAGGAGGAAAAAAAAAACCAATAACAACAACAACAACAGAGACAAATTGGGCCGACAGAAGAACCCGGGGGAGGCAGTCCGTCCGTTGCCTCAAACGGTAAAGGTGCAATTTTAATTTTAAATGTTCCCGATTCAAAGGAAAAAGAGAGGATTCCGGGGCTGCATCCCATTTGCATAATTGACTTTGTGCTGATGATTCATCACCCGTTAAGCAGATATGTAAAGGCCTTCATTTACAAATTGAACGATCCACTTTGCGGCGCGGTCAAGGCCGGCTCCGTCAAAGTTACTGGAGAAGAAAAGAGATGGCCTTGACGACGCAACTACGGTTGTTGTTTTTTGTCGTTGTTTCGAAAACCAAATTTCGCCTCATTAGTTTTGGTATTTATCATATTTTTTACATGACACGGCCTAAAAAGTGGCATTTCCTAGCAAAGACAAAAGGTGTGTGTGTGTGTGTTGTGTGTGTGTGTGTGGGGGGGGGGTGTTGCAAATTGCCCGGAGCTCTTATTTTTCCTCGGCGGAGATGCCCGTGGAGGTGGTGAGGAGCGCCATGGTCAGCACTCCTACGGCTCTTTGAATTGCAAATGGCCGCCGTAACTCAAAAGTAATGCGGCGTCGGACGTCGCCTCCCGTCATTTTTCTACATTTGGGAGCTCGGGGGGCAGCGGGGGGCAGCGTGTGGCGGCGGAGCTGCGCTTATTGTTTCTGCCTCCGCCGCGACTCCTTCCTTATTGTGCGCGAGGCGAGGGCCTGCTCCCTCGCCCTGCTCCTCCCTAATGCAGCGGGAGGCTCCCTCGGCTGTAATATCGGCCCCTCCTGAAGCATTATGGGTATTCTGCGCAGGGACCCCGCGCCGATTAAAGGGGGCGGGGGGACAATTTAGAAAAGAGTAGAAGGAGCGCGGGAAGGAGACGGGACACGCTAACAAGAAAATGCAAAAAGGAATAAAGTAAAGTTTTGATGAGATGACTTTTCTTATGAAGGTCCTCAAGTGATCCTCAGTAGATGTCCTTATTGAAATATCTACCTCTACATCTACCTACTCTGCCGCTGCTCTACCTCCGCTGAAACACTACTCTACCTCTGCTCTTAACTCTACCTGTACTTCATCTACCTTGACTCGACTCTACCTCCGCTCTACCACTACTGTAATCTACCTATACTCTCTCTACTCCACCTCTTTTTTACCCACCTCTACTCTACCTTTACTCCACCTTTACTAAAACTCTACTTCCTCTACCCTGACTCGAGTCGACCTCCACTCTATCTCGACTCTACCGCTATTGTAATCTACCTCTTCTCTACATCCCTCTACTCTACCTCTATTCTATCTTTACTCCACCTCTATCTCTACCCACCTCTGCTCTACTTCTACTTTTCTATAACTCTACTCTACAGCTACCTGTCCTACTGCTACCTTTGCTCTACATCTACTCTACCTCTACTCTACTTCGGCTCTACTCTACCGCTACTGTATTCTACCTCTACTCTACCTCTACCTTGAACTTACTCTAACTCTACTCTACAATAGGGAATGGGAATATGTTTGAAAGAAATACAAAAAACCAAATACTTTAATAAGCTGGAAAGACGAAGAAGTAAAATAAACCTATAGAATTTTTTATTTTAAATCGTCATCCATTTGCATTGTTCCATGCATGGATGACAGATACATTGATTTCTTCATTTAAAATAGGTGCATAAATATCCAAAATAAACCTCCGTAGCATGTTCCTCTGCAGACCTGCGGACCCTGTCCTTGTGTGTGTGTGTGTGTGTGTGTGTGTGTGTGTGTGTGTGTGTATCTGTGTGCATTTGCAGTAGGTTTAGTGTTTTTGTTAATTTTTTTAAGGTGTATTGTATATTGCCACATTTTTCTTATTTATTGTTTATTTAAGGATGATTGTACACTACAAAATGTTCTCTATTTTTATTATATCTATTATTATTTACTTTATTATTACTTTATTATTATGGCCTATGGTTTTGATGAGACTGCTGTTACTGCTATCAATCGTAACGTGGCGTGTGTAGGAGAGAGGGAACGGCGAGAGAGAGAGAGAGAGAATTTATGTTGTACAGTACACCATGATTATTATGAATACTTCAAATAATCAAATGGTTATTTTAATGTCTGTCTGTCTATCTATCTATCTATCTATCAATCTATCTATCTATCTATCTATCTATCTATCTATCAATCTATCTATCTATCTATCTATCTATCTATCTATCTATCTATCTATCTATCTATCTATCTATCTATCTATCTATCTATCTATCTATCTATCTATCTATCTATCTATCTATCTATCTATCTATCTATCTATCTATCTATCTATCATATTTGAAAATAGAAAGTAATAGGATTATTTGGAGCTGGATATGGTGAAAAGAAGAGGTTCTTTGCATCCTCATTGCGGTCTAATCCCTCTATAATGACACAGCGTGGAAGTGACATTATGGTCTGTTGGAATGGATAGGGTGTAATCCCTCTCATGTACATAAACATGAAGACATTTTATCAACATGGCCGCACTAAGACCTGCACACAATTACCTGGAAGAAGTGAATATCTGTAATAATGCATACAAAGTTAAAATTATCCAGACAGAACTCATGTTTCTCTAGTGTCCAATCTTGTTTTGTTTTCTAGTATAATTTTTTTCATAATTTCATTTACAGAGCATACAAACTACGAAGAAAAATGAAAAACATTATTCCACGGAAACTCGTGACCACGTTGAGTCGAGTCCGCTCGACTGTGCGACTGAGTGATGTGTTCGAGATCCAGCGAGGCATCAGAAAAATAGAAACCGTGCAATGGTCATTGCTCATGGAAATACTATTTACTATTTACTATTTACTATATTAATACTATACTATTTCAAAATACTTTTTCGTATTTCAAGTTCAAGTTCAAGAGGTTATTTGTCACATACATATACATACGGTCATACATATATGCAGTGAAATGTCATGACACCCGGTGATTACGCACAACAAGCTCTATAAGCTGTAAAAATACTAAAAATACCAGAATATGCGTAATCGACACAAGGTGCTCGCGCTTCATGGAAACATAACTAATTGAAAATGTAATTCAAGGAAAAAAGTCACAACTGAAATTAGGCAAGCTCAAAAGTGTAGGAATTTAGCCAGCACTATTTAGTTGTTTTATTTTTTTACACCAATCAATTCCAGAATGGCTCGAAGTCTGTTAAAATGACTTTCTAGGAAGTGAATGCATAAAACATCAGAAGGAAAAAATGTAGATACAAGGTGAAAACATAAAATAAATGTAAAATTAAAGTTAATATTAAGTTAATAAATGTCCTCATGACCCACTGCTGAATCCAATTAGCATTTAGCACATTTACATTTATAGTCTTTTATAAAGTCAACTTATCTGTTTAAACATCACACATGAAAAATAAAATGATAATAATTTGGCACTCCCAGCATTCAAATATTGTTCATAGTAAAACTGTAACGTTGCACGCCTTGGGCCGACACAGCGCTATGCTGATTTTCACCGACGCCATCATAGCGTTGAAGTGGTTTGTAGCCTTATTCCCCTTGTTAATAATACATTTCTGCTGACTTTTTAAATCACAGAATTGTCATTTTTACTGTTCCTGAGTTTCCCATTCTGCCCATTTTGTGCTGGACAAGGGAAAAAAATAACACATGCTTCTTCTGCCTTTTAGCTCCGCCGGAGAAGAAGTGCGCTATTTTTTTCATTTATTTAATTTTTTTCTTTTGCGATGACAAAGTTGGAGCACTACGGCGGGCTACCTCTTGCTGAATTGCATAATGAGAACTACATAATTGCAAGAGATTTAAAAGCTTAGTTTGCAGGATGGATAAAGTATATGATAGCATTATAAGTGCCGCCCATTAGAGTAGAGAGGATCGGAGAAGGTGTGTGGTCTGCGAGGAGACTAATAAAAATATGCAGCACGAGCACATCCCGCAAGAAGACGGAGTGACGGAAAAAGGTTTGTTTAACAATTAAGACTATTGTGAATGTGGAATAATAAAAAAAAACAACATCTTGAACATTATAATAAACCTCTAAGGGGGGTGTGTCTAAGGGGTGAGCAGTTTGTTTTATCATCGGGTTTTGGGGATCACAGTGGAGCTTGTGTAGAAAGTCGGGCCGACGAAGTTCATTAAGACTAATGGAGTGCGAGTTATCTCAGATTGATGACGAGCCGGACGGGGTTTGATCCTTGCGAGGAAGCTTTGCCAAGCTCCCCTCCCGCTTACTCTTCATGTAATCAACACGTAGATGGAGCTCTTTACGGTGCAGGAAAACTCCGAGCCCGGGCCTACGTGTAATAAGCTCAATAAAGTATCCCATAAATCACTCTAATTGAAAGAATCTCTCCCAGGCTGATCGGGGAGGGGGGGGGGGATGGAAGTCTCCCCGACGCTCTGCTTGAACTCCAGATGAACTGGAGACGGAGACGTCCTGAAAGAAATAGAACCAAAAAAAAAAAAAAAGGACACATGCAGAGGTGTCACAGGTGGAAATATTCCTCGCTATAAAAACATCTGATTGACTTGAAAACGATTTGTTCGTCTTGAATAAATCTTTTAAATGACTCGCCAGCTGGGAATCACTCTGGCAAAAGTTAGTTTGTTTGTTGGTTTGCTTCTTTCTTTCTTTCTTTCTTTCTTTTGTTTTCTTTCTTTCTTTCTTTCTTTCTTTCCTTCTATTTTCGAGACTCAGAAAACTGCAGCCAGACACCCAATGTTCGAGCTTCCTGACTTTTGACTCAGCGAGCGGAAGTGAGCGAGAGAATCTCCCATTTTCGCAAAACCGAAAATAATCACAGAGAAGAAATTAATGTGGAATTGGGGAATATATTATATTCATGTTTATAAAAGGATTGGCTTTTCGGGCTGCTGACTCGTGACGCAAGACTCGCAAAAGATTTGCTCGCCGTGAACGATTAGTTCGTCGTGAACGACTCTTTCAAAAAGCGAACGACGCAGCAGTATGGAGTCACCTTGGCCACAGTCTTTCGTTTTTTTTTTCCGCTCATTTAGTTTTCGACTCGTTTACTGCCGTCAGACACGCAACGTGCACCGCGTCCGGACAATCTTCTGTATTGTATATAGAGTAAAAGCTGTACATATACTTTACATCTATTTAGCCGCAATTCTCAAGCTTACTCCCAAATCGTTTCCGGTTACATTTTGGCCCCAAAACTCACGAAACAAATGCGTTCCGTGGGTTGGGATGGACATTTCACCGGTGCCAGTCAGTCCCGGTGTGACCTTGATTATTGGGGGGTCTCCCCCGCCAGCCGTCAGGTGGCGGTCAGGTTTTTTTTTTGATCATATAATGGCCACTCTCCCCCTGGAGCGCTGGGGGAGAGGTGAGAGGCCTCGGCATTAAGTCACTACATTAAATCTGTCTCATGCCGTCGCCATTAAAGGCCGTTCTATCACCATTAAGAGGGTCACGCCGTCTCTCCTTGCTCGTTTGAGTGGAAAAGAGGGGGTCCCTGCCTCGCCGCTCTTAATTTGATTGAGTTTTGAGCTAAAAATCCTTGCGTGGCAAGGTGAAAAGGTTGGACCTGGCTAACGGTTTTAGTTGTTTCCTCACCGTGTGGATTGGTGTTTTTTTTAATCAATGTTTTCCTCAATAGTGAATTGGAAATACCAAAGTGAAATACCATTATTACCTGGACTACCTAAGCGGTAGGAATTATATTTTGCCATATTTTGTATGTTTGTATCTGTGTGTATACATTTATATATATATATATATATATATATATATATATATATATCCGGGAAAAGCAGAACAAAAACAAAAACAAAAACAAAAGATGGATGCGGGTTGTGGAGGGTGGAGGAACTGGGTCCCAGTGCTGGGGGAGGGAGACAGAGCGCTGTACCTTGTTTTTCGCTCTCCCAAAAATGAGTTGTTGTGTTCTGGCCAGCAGCGGCACAAACACTAGAAGCAAGCCCCCACACCCCATCACCCCCTGCCGAAAAAAAGCATTAACATATATATATATATATATATATATAGTATATATACTGAATATGAGGCTTGGACTCCACAAGACCGCTGAAGATGTCCTGTAGAATCAGGCACCAAGACGTTAGCAGCAGATCCTTTAAGTCCTAGGAGTTGTGAGGTGGGGTCCCCATGGATCAGGCTTGTTGTTCCAGAACATCCCACAGATGCTCCCTCGGATCTAACCCCGACCATCCACATGATAGATAGAAGAAAATGTGATTCTTCAGACCAGGCCACCTTCTTCCATTGCTCCATGGTCCAGTTCTGACGCTCACGTGCCCATTGTAGGCACTTTCGGTGGTGGACAGGGGTCAGCATGGACACTCTGACCGGTCTGCAGCTACACAGCTCCATACACAGCAAGCTGTGGTACACTGTGTGTTCTGACACCTTTCTATCATAGCTGCATTTACTTTTTCAGCAATTTGTGCTACAGTAGCTCTACTGTGGGATCAGACCACACGAGCTAGACTTCACTCCCCACACGCATCAATGAGTCTTTGGCGCTCATGACCCTGTTGCCGGTTCACCGCTTGTCCTTCCTTGGACCGCTTTTGGTAGGTACTAACCACTACATACCGGGAACACCCCACAAGACCTGTCATATTGGAGATGCTCTGAACCAGTCGTCTAGCCATCACAATGTGGTCCTTGTCAAAGTCGCTGAGATCCTTACTCTTGTCCATTTTTCCTGCTTCCAACACATCAACTTCAAGAACTGAGTGTTCACTTGCTGCCTAATATATCCCACCCCTTGACAGGTGCCATTGGAACAAAATGAGCAATGTTATTCACTTCACCTGTACAGTATATATATATATTTCTATATACACACACACAGAGGTATATACGGGTATGCAAAGCATGGATGTAACCCGGTTGTTTTATGTGCATTATTTAATGTTTATTTGTTTTATATTGGGTGCTTGCGATGGTTGGGTTTTATTTGTATGTATTTAAATATTGTTATTAACAATAGCAACAATAATACATCCCCTATTGTTATTGCCTCTGATTTTTTCAAGCAAAAAAAAATATTTGAAACAGAAGAACGGCAGAAGCTACGAACACGGCTCAAATGTCGTTCGAACCAGTATGTCACAAACATCTCATGGTTTAAGTTTCATCCAAATCGATTCACATACGGAGCATAAATTTGTGAAAAACCGACCAAATTTGACCCACAGTTTCCAGGTGGCCGTGCTTGACCGACACGCCAACGTTCGTAAACAAAATGAACGAGATGAGCTTTAAAGTAACCCGCTTTATGACATCATCATACTATTTACTATAGATGTGCAGGTTCTAGTTCAGAATGCACTTGACACTGTGACTCTTTGGTCCCCATTACTTTGCCTGATTATTGAAAAACACGAAAAAACATTCGTCCACAAAAGCTTGTGACCATGTCGAGTCGAGTCCACTCAACTGTGCGAGTGAGTGATGCGTACAAGAACCAGTGAGGCGTCTGAAAAATAGAAGCCGTGATATGATCACAGAAATACAACGTTTTTCGTATCTCATGGGCATGTCACCTTTTGAAAATTTAATTCAAGGGAAAAAGTCACCGCTAAAATTATGTAAGTTTGATTACCTTCGGAAACCTGTATGTAAACCTACGTAAATACTTCCTGATTGACGCACACGAGACCCGGCGTCCCCTACCGTCACTGAGACTGCACATGCACTTACGCACAACAAGGTAAGTTATAACAATGACAAAGTTTGTTTTAAAGTAAAAAATAAATGGTTGTTTCAAAGAAACTTCATGTACATACAGTTTTCTACAGCTAAACGTAGCAAACAGAGAAAGAAAGTGTTAAGTATTGACAAATTCTTTCTTAATAATTTTAATGATACGTGCGGAGGTGTGTCCTGGCGCAGGGCCAGGGAATTAGAAAGAGGAATGCCTCCACCGCCTGTTCCATAAATTTTGTCTGCATTACAAAATAGACAAGTCATCTATTAAACTGAATTGTACCATTTGTAGATCATAAAAAGATAAATATGTTTATAAAATAACATGTAATAACTTGTTGATTTATCTGGCTATTTATCTATTTTACACGTTTTGTGTGTAATTGTTCTACATGTTATTTAATGTTAAAAAAAGTGACATTACATTCCTCCCTGACCTGTGTTTCTGCTCCGGTCCTGGTGTGTGCTGAGGGTGAGACACCTGTGAGGGAGCAGCTGGGAGATTCATCACCCATTGATGCTCCACCTCCCGAAAAAACACACTGCGCCGTACATTGTTGACTCATGAGTTGCACAACCCCAAACCCATGAATCATTTTTTTTTCTTAGAAAGAATATTTCCCACCCTCTACACTCGACTTTCTTGTGATTTCACATCCTCTGTCTGAAAGATTAAGCGCTCTCCTTGCAGCCAAATAAAGAGACACACACTTTTCTCCCTCCTCGTATGTTTCTCGTTGGGAGAGAGGGAAGGGATTAAATGATGGGAATGTTGCTTTGCCACAGGCTGCAATGTCCTGCTCAGCGCCGCCCATAAGGGGGGAAAAAGTGCAACGCTTTCCGGGGTCCAGTCGCTAGGGGGGCCAGTGGAGGCATTTGGGGAGGGCCCATTTGAACTCTGCTCCGTTGCGCGATCAGATCATCTCTGTGCTGCATCAGCGCGATCTCCGGATAAAAATAATAAAAACAGTAAATAATATAAATACAGCGAATAAAAACAGTCTGTTTTTATTGGAGATTTTATGTTCCCTGATTATATGAAAATGAAGATACAAAAATAGCCAAATAAATTCAGAAATATGCAAATACACAAAAATAGCCAAATTTAAAAAAAAAAAGCCAAATATTGAAAGAAATAGACTACTGTATCAAATTGTATTTAGCTGTTATAATGTCTGTGGGTTTAAAATATAAATAAAGATATATAAGCTATACTGTACTGAATGGATGAATACGTATTCATCCAGTATGTATATGTATTCAATATGTATATAATCATACGTGACTGGATAACACTGAATGAGGTATAAATCATAGAAATGCTATTAATAAATTATTACAGTGTCTACAATGTAACTACAGTATGATGACTTTCTTGGAAATAATAATCAGACGTACTGCTTGTGCATTCTGATGTTATCTTATCATGTACATTCGCATTGTGAATTTCTTGCTCCTCCTCACTCCCATAATTCAGATGGAAACTTGGGGTCATGGAGGCTGAGCGGAGCAGCTATTTTACATCTGGGTGTTTTGATGATAAATGTTCCCAAAGTGCTCTGTATTTTTTTATTTTTTTTACCAATAGTGCACATAAACCACGGTGGTGCTGAGGCTGTAACTCACCCTCGTCCACTCTGCTGATTGGGACTGGAGCTCCACCACCGCTGCCACCACCCAGCTTCCCCCCCAAAAAACTCTTCTTTATCTGTAGGAGTTAAACCTCACTGCTCTTCTCCCGAGATTCATTACGTAATTTGTATTTAATGTTTAATGAATGATTTTATAATCCGAAAAAAATCAATCAATTGGTCATTGGGGAGTTAAGTCAATGCATTGGTGCTTTATCACTAATAAACCAAATTTTATAAAGTATTATCTTAATGTGAAGTAATATCTAACTCCCTCTCTCTCATAGATATTATACTTTATGTATAACTATTATAGTATATATTGTGGTCTTCTGGACACACATTTTCAATTTTAAAAGACTATAATTGATACCAGAACGTACAAATATAGATTTTTTTTCTTCTGTACAGAAATCAGAAGCAAGAATCCACTACAGCATTATCATTTTAACTATTTCAAGCAGCCACAAAATGCATGTATATATATATATATATACTGTATATATTAATGCCTTTTTATATACTTAATAACTGGATAACTGGATAACTCTGTATAAAATGCCAATCAAGGAGCTTCATTCAGTCCTTTATCTTGATCAGCTTTGTGTATGTGGCCGTTGTCACCGAAGAGATAAGAGGATTAATTGGTCTGAGGCCAAAGGGCGGCTCTCCTTATTACCAAGATCTGTGTTCTGGGTTCAAAGTTCACCCGACCCACAGCCGAAAAATGATCACATCAAACCGAGAGGATCAATGAGTGATCCGCAAATCAGCGCCGAGGCCAATTAGGCTGATTAGGCTTGATTCCACTGATAAGGAAAAAGGTTTGATGAGAGAAAGAGAGGGAGAGCGTGGGTGTGAGAGAGGGAACAGAGAGAGAGAATTTACGTTGTACACCATGGTTATTATGAATACTTCAAATAATAAATGGTAATTTGAATGTCTATCTATCTATCTATCTATCTATCTATCTATCTGTCCGTCTGTCTTTCAATTGTCTAACATTAATCTGTACTCTCCATCTCCATTGTCCCATTTTTGACACCTATCAAATGGAGTCTAGTGGAAGTGGTATAATGCTGCTCGTTGACTCCAGTCAGGGTAAGGTTACAGGCCGAACACAGGAGCGCAGGGCTGTTACGTACGGACGGATAGGGGAGAATACAGTACGTGTATTTATACTTGCATATAGTATTTTACCAACACGGAGGAAGGAATTAGGGCAGCGTGTGATGTATGGTTTGTTCTGTCCGGGGCCATGTTTGCTCAGCTGGAAGTAATGTTTTCCCACACGATGGCTCGCTAAGTGTGTTTCTGATCTGCATACCTGCCTGACAGGCTCTTTGAAGGCTCTGTTTTGACAGAAATGTGCGGGAAGTTTTAATGGAGGATGAAATAGAAAGTTCTGGGCAAACACTGGCGCATAAGGAGAATATAGTGGCTCCTCCTCCTCCACGCCGCCCCGGCCTCCCTTTTCCTTACGCAGCTGACTCCACAGAAGACGCAGGGACGCGGCGCCCTCCCGTTTCAGCCGCTGACGAGTTGTAATGATGTTGAAACAAAGAGGAAGTCGCTGGAAAGGTGGTAGGTGGCATCTGTGGGCAAATAAATACACCGTAGTAATGTTCTTGTTTATTCAAGGGCACGAGGGCGTTGATGGTCATGAAAATGAACCTTGAATTAATTCATCTTTTTGGAATGCTCGGCTAAGATGGCAAACACGGTCAGTTACACGTTCTGACAATAGCCTGTAAATAAAATGTGTCTATATGTCTATATTTCTCCACGTGATAAGTTCAATCTAAACGCTTGTATTTCTAGTGTTTTCTTCTAAGTGTGCAATAGGACATGGTCTGAGTGGCCACTGTGATTTTCCATGGATGTAGTTACACTATAATTTTCGGGGATTAGTGGCGGAGCCAAACTCTGACAGGGGTATTCTGGCGAAAGCAGTAGACCTTCCTGCAAGTGAGTTCGCAGCTCTGAAAAACATGTAGAAATTACCTTTAAATTAGGCGACGGCACAAACGGCACAGAAATTAGGGCCTCTGGCCATCACCGAGGGCCAAACCCGGGTCCGTCACAGGGCTTTCTTCGCAGGATGCCTGAGCAGATAGGAGGACAGCTTGTGGACATGCTAATGATAGATGTGGCTGCTGCTGACGTCACGTGGCCAGAGGCACACGCCTGGAATTCTGTCTGGGTTCGCTCTCCACCATTTCTCGTGGTTTGTGTTGGGCTGGTCAACATGAAGGAGGTATCCAGAGGCCGTTGGGTTTTCTTTCTGGCAGGTCTCCCGTGTCCTCTCTCCCCTGGTCTGCTTCTCTATTGGACCCATGGGAGCAACTCAGCTCCACTCGCTCCAGGCTATTCCAAGTCCCCACCGTCGCCCGAGCCAAAACCCTGTGGTGTTGGGACACCGCCAACCACTGTGTTCCTATCTTTTCTGTCTGTCTTTCGCTTCCTTCTTTCTCTCTCCCCGCTCGTCGGGACTTCATAATGAGTCCCCGTTTTTCTGAGCTGCCCCCGTCCTCTTGAGATTAGAACCTCTCGCCGCCTCGCTGCCGAAAGTCACCCCGCTGCCAAAGAGCGGCGGCGAGCGCTGGAAAGTTGACGTGCTGCTCTTTGTTACGGAGCGACAGATTGAGGGAAAGGGTGTGGGTGGGGAAGGGGGGGACGGAGGGGGATGAGGGTTGTATTCAAGGGGAGACTGAATGAGGGATTTAGGGAGAGGAAGGGCTGAGGTTGGAGCACTGAAATTATATCTTTTTACCTCTTTCTCCAACTTTGTGGCATAATAAGAGCCAGGAAGGCTTGTCTGGACAAATGCTCCATTATGTTTTACCATCTGTCCCCCCGCTGACCCTTTTCATGTTCTACGTACAGGCACCATGTATATTTTAGAAAGCACGTTTTCATTAGCGTTTGCATTACACATCCCCACCCGACCCAACTTAATTCGCCTCATGACAAATACCTTATTTTTGGTTTTACCAAAGTCCTGCAGATGGTCCTTATTCGACCCCTCGCTATGAGCACAGTTGACCCCGGAAGGTTGGGCCCCTCACCTCTTCAGACCTTGAGGACCTTCTTGATAGCAGCATCCTGAAGGGTCACACGGTGTGACCCAAAGGCCAGCGGTCCATTTGTAGGGGGGCGGGGTCTAACAAATATGATTTATTGGTGTGTTTTTAATTAGCAGTTGAAAAGAAAAAAAAGCGCAGTTGAATATTACCCAGCATACCCGCACTGACCTCTTCTGCATGTTTAATTACAAAAGCGTCTGTGACCATAGTGGGGGAACACAATGGAATGGTGACACAAGAAACCTTTTGGAAATTACAGGATTATCCAGACCCGAGAGTGGCTTCAACGGCCACCACCCACCATTCCATCCCTCTCTCTCTCTCTCTCTCTCTCTCTCTCTCTCTCTCTCTCTCTCTCTCTCTCTCTCTCTCTCTCTCTCTCTCTCCCCCTCTCCAAGCTCTCCTTGTTTTTCGTCTCCCTTGTCTCGTGTGCCCTCCATATATGCCCTCTCCTGGGGCCTGGGGGACTTTTCTGATGTGCCCCCTTTCTCCAGCAAGGTTGTATTTCTTCATTAGGCCCTCTGGGGGCTGCCAGAGTCCCAGAGGGTGTCAGAGTACATTAATTCTCATCAGAACATGGCTCCTCTCAGGTGTGAATGGCAGCCAGCAGCTGTCGACGGAGCTCTCTCAACCCTACCACAACTCATATATCACTTGGCGCGCGCGCACGTGGCCCGCGCACGCCAGCGCACACACATGCACACGCGCTAAAAAAAAAATAAAAAATAAAAAAAAAAAGGAGAAAAAGACAAGCGTGCCGTCGGAGGAATTTTGTCACATATGGATGTAAATCACACCTTTAGAAGAATTACGCTCAAATCATGGGTATATGAACGTATCTCAATTTGGCATCTGACCAGGGATAATTGCAAAAGCAGCCATATATCGTGGGGTCTTTAGGAGGACTGAATCCCATCGCTGTTTCATTTTCCATGTGAGTACATTTTTCTGGTTGCATTTCAAGATCCCTTTTCTGATGTCTAACACGCTCTCCACCAAAGGCCTCCTCACTGTAGGGACAGAACAATTGATATCGTTCTACTCGCTCTCAGTAAACACAAGTTCTATTCCCTCCCTTTTTCTGGTGACCCGTCGTTTTCCCAGAATAAGAAGAAGACGACGTTCTGAGAAAAAAAGACAGATAGATAGTGTGTTTTCCTGAGATATTTTCACAAGTAATTATGCGGGGTAATTTGTCCCTGTGCGGTTGTTACGGCTCCCAGCAGACGTGTACACAAATTACTCATATTTGCTCTGTGGTCAAAGCCCCGAACCGTCCCACTAGACGTTGCGTTTACATTTATGAAGGTTCTGCCTATTAAATCCATTTGTTAAGGTCTTCACTCCAGGGAGACAGCAGCTTCATAGGACACTCGGTGAAGGGGGGGTTAGCCATATAGGAGTTAGCTGATAATTACTCCAGTTTGTTATAGAAGCTCATGTTGGCTCAACAGTCAAGCCAAAAGCCAAAATCCATGTCAAGCCCTGACAGTGCTGTGCAGTAATGGAAATTGCTCTTTTTCGCTCATGGACTTCTTAGAAGATACAAACAGGGTTAGAGCCAAGGGGGTTTTAGGGATGTCAAAGATGATCCTTCTCTCCCATGATTATTTTGTCATGCTTTCATTATTTTGTCATCATGGGGGCTCATATTTTCCATAGCCTGCGGTTGGTCCCAAATATTAGTTATCTGTGCTCTTTATTATTGAGGACTCAAAAGTTGTAGCCCTCAGCGGCAGCTTTCTCTCCGTGCGGTTTGCTTTTGTCTCGTGGCTTCCATTAATGAGTTCATTATCTCTTATTGGGCAAGGCCAGCGTGGAGTAATGATTTATTCTATTGAGGCTGAACTGAGAAAACAAAAAAAACCCCAACAAATACATATTACGTCTTCATCGGTAGTGTGTGTGTCCGAAGCAAATCTATCTTCTGTCAAAAAGTAAAGTTTTTCATATGAAAGGAGCCTGAATCATATAGCACCAGTTATTGCAACTGTATTGAAATTCCTGCACCGTCTATCAATAGGAGATTAAGGTTTTCAAGCGAATATACCTCCCAACCCATATGCACTGTTTCCTTTCCTGCGCTGGCCTCAGATCCATATGTTACTGGAGGGCTGCCAGGGCGGGGCGCTTCCCCTTTTCCTGATCCCCGTCACCCCCGCCTCTCATGTTGCCCTTGGAGCGACGCGAGCCTCCCTGACTACCAACAGGAACCTTTATTTAACCAAAGGCCTTGGAGAAGGGAAGGAGAGAGAAGCCCGGCCGTCACCGACCTTCACTCTCCTTCAACTTTCGAAGAATACGGGACCCCGACGCTGTGCGGGCACACAGCTAACACCACATCATCATCATCTTTATATACTGGGGTTTTTTTTCTCGTTGATGAAGTCTGTGGCAGGGCGGATGGAAGCGTGAAGAGAAACAAGAAGACGGAGGAGGACCCGAGAAGACAGTAGTCTCATTGACAGAGGCAGCCCCGGCTTTGGCAGCTCCCGCTCCTCAGAAGCTGCTGTTTTGATGGTGGCTTGGCAGGAAAATGGAAAGATGATGGAGGAAAGACAACAAGAACAAGAGAGAGAGAGAGCGAGGGAGAGAGAGAGCGAGTACGGCGTTGAGTCTCGCTCAAGGTCACCCTCCAGACCCAGAAGGCCGTGCAGGAAGCCAAGTGAGGGGTGTAGCGGCTGAGGGAGTCTAACCACACTGGGGCCCAGCGAGCACATACCATCACTCTCCTTCTCCACTGCACCCTCCAGGGGAGGGAGGCTTTGGGTTACAAATGACCAATTACCATGGTTTGAGTTACGCTCCGTCCCCCCCCCCCCCCCCCTTTTTTTTAATTTAACTCTGTTTGACTTGCGTCTCAAGGTTTACTTTAGGAGTGAACTGCCACACCAGGCCAAGAACAATCTCTGCTGCACAACACAGTGGAGAGGACAAGCAGGGATGAAGCTACTGCCACCTTGATTTAATGTTTTAATCGGTATATTACTATTTGGGAACATTGGTTTTGGAGGGATGCTCCATTTTTGGGTGGATAATTAGCATTTTGACTACAGTATCTTACCATTGTCAATACCAATCAATACCAATGTCATCCCTGTGAGTCCACAACTGTGGCTTAAATACATTTATTTTTTCTCACAAATGTATTAAAGCAATGCATCATATAAATAAACACACAAAAACAAAATCGAATTGGTTCTAAATGCTGTCAAAATGTCAATGTCTTGGTTCTGGTTAAACTGGTTAAATCTGGATAAGATAGACAACCCCCCCCTCCCCCAAAAAAACAACAAAAAAAACCAACACATGTGAGTATCCCTTTAAGGCTCCCACTGTGGGGCCACACCCTGTACCCACACCACAGTCATTTCAAGCTGTTATCTAGCGTGCACCACACACATTTCAGCTGCTCACTGGAGGGTGGCATTCTGCCTTTAGACTCAGGAAAGGGGAAATGAACGTGGCCAAATTAGCCGTCTGCATGGCACACTTCAAGTATGTCTAATTGCCAGAATGTGTGGCACCATTATGATACTCAGAGTGTTTAAAATTGCTAGTTTGTTTGATTTGCAGTCCAGCTTCAGAATGGCTAATACACATGCTCCGTCAGTTATTAAAGAAAACAATTATTGTCTGACAAAACCCTTTTACTGGAGTGCAGAAGCATAGCCACGTAATGGCGGTACACCACGTGGTGTGATTACATTCCATATCCTTTTCAACAATCTAACGTGCAATATTTTCCACATGCTGCTACTTAAACAATTGCTCCGTCTACTTTAATCATCGTATTTAGTTTGATTTGTTTTATTTACTTTGTACTTTTTTTTTCGTGGTCCTATTTTAATTCATCAACCTTTTTACTTTAGAATACTGAATTGTTTCCGGTGTGTACAAAAACAGAGTTCATCGAACTTATACAATGACAACACCAATAATTCCCCTCATTAATACCCCATATAATAAGTCACTTTTAGTGTATTTTAATGAATTAACTCAAAAATGATCAACACAAGCAGCCTCGGACTGAAATGTGAAGTTTTGATGTTTCTTCCGTGTTGGTTTCTTGAATTTTTTTTTTTACTGTTATTGAGGAGATTTTGAGTTTTATTGTATTTATTGCACTTAGCAGTGGACTAGAATGCAGACAGAGGAGTGCTGGCTGAGGATTGAGGGCAGGGTTTGTCTTGGATCAGGTCCGTAGGCCTCCTTCCTTTTGCCTCCGCTCCTCCATTGAAGAGCTACTGCAAAGGAGAGAAATGTGAGGGCGTCCATACCTCATCCCCTCCTCTTCCTCATCCCATCATAGACTCAGGGGGCAGAGGGAGAGATGAAGATTAGATGAAGGCTATGAGGAAGTGTGTAATATTTAGGCTTGAAAATCTGGAGGTATCCCTGGATTAATACTTGATAGTCCACATGATTGGATAAATGACAGTTATAAAATAATGAAGTCCATGTATAAAAAGCTGAGAAGAGATCCAGCCATGTTACGTGCTGAATTTCAGCTAAACACCAGATTGTATACATTTCAATCACATAGTAGAAAAAAAAATTACACATTTTCCCCTGGAAATGTGAAATTACAGCTCAATCAAACATTCATAAGGCGAAACATTTGATAACACTTTTGTTCTCACTGAACATGTGGCCTGCACGTATAACCATGAAGGGCTTTCCTGCGTCTTTGTCTTTGCTGCAGCCTGCTGGGTTTTGTGTAATTGCTCATGCGTGACAGTCGTTCTTCCGTGCTGTAAGTCCGGTTTTGCATGACTTCAATGTAAAATGCTACCATACATTCAAACACTGAAGCTGTACAAAACCCTCTTTTGCTTTTCAAGGGTGTAGCAGAGCTGCATAATGTTCACATAATGTTCCATTGTTGCTCAGAATTGTCAAAGGACTACATGGCCAGATGCAATGCAAATAACCTAATTTAAAATGAAATTCATTCCCACATTTTTTTATTGACCCACCAGGAACTTAATTGATTTGAAGATAAGGGTTAGGGTTAGGGTTAGCGTTAGGGTTAGGGTTAGGGTTAGGGTTAGGGTTAGGGTTATTTTTTTGGCAAAGAAAAAGCAATAATGAGAAAGTCATTGGGATATTAATGAAGTTAAAATAATTTTGTTTTGAATTGACTTCAGGCCAAAACTGTGTGAAGAAGTCAAGGTTTGTGAAAGAAATTCTTTCAGTGAGGTTGATCAGCCCGCTACAAGAAAACAACAACTGAGAATATTCAAGATATTTATTCTGCAGAATAAAGAGAAAGATTCAGTACTGCTCCAAAGCAGCGTTCTGATCAAATCTGATATCATTCCTGAAGACGGCAGGCTTTATACAAAAAAACAGGGTGTGGCTTGGGTCAGAAGTCAGTTACAAGTCTGTGCCCCCCAACTGTTTCCTTGGGTGCCAGCCGACACCGAATTTCAGACAGTGAAATTCACAGGTACTTGCAAACTTGACCTGGCAGACGCGGATTACTATCCCTTACAATGCACCTCTAGGCTCCCCTGTTGAGTTTCTTTATCTCCGTAGAAGGTAAACAGAGCCAAATGTGATCTGATTCTTTCATGTTAGAATTTACATTGTAGGGAGCAAAAACATTTCTCTTTACATAAACTCTGGGGGGTTCCTGGGGAAACAGAGACAAATGTTTTAAAACCCCCCCTCTGGAGGTAGAGGCCTTTGTCCTCATTCAAAATAGTTGATCGTATGCATTTTTCTCTCACAGGTTCTCTTACCAAAAATTAAAAAAGAATAAATACTAAGCTTCAAACAGGGTTCAGGCACAGAGTTCTGGCTTGAGGCGGATTATGTTATGGACTGTGTTGGGGCTGGTTATGTCAAAGCCCTCTGCATTAAAGCAGCAGTTCCAGCTCCATACAGCTTTCCTATATAACTCATTAAAGTGGACTTTTATTTGTTCAGCTGCCAGGTGCCTGCTGTGAACCTGGAGGGGGAAAAAAAAGGCCAGAACGTCCACACTGGGAAGGTTTAGAAACTCAAGTTGTTGAGGAATGGGACTCGACCACAGGCACGTCAGCTCGAAGCCTAATACCCCAGATCAGAATCGTGTATCTCCAAAAGAAATCTAATTCAATAAACTGTTCGGCAGAAACCTAAAACTGGCTCTCGTTTGATGGATGTCTCCCACCAACAAGTTAATTTACTGCTTTGTTTCTGTAGCGGTTCTTGGGAGCTTCATTTCTAAAATTCATTGCATCCAAGCGGATGGCTACACACTGGTCTCTTTGCTCAACTACTTTTGAAAGGTAAAGGGGAATAGATTGGAGTAAAGTTCTTCACAATATATTTCCCTTTTTTCAATCACAAACACTGATAAGAAGAAATATATGAACTAACCGTAACCACCCTTATCCAACCACATTACACAAAAGAAGACATTAATATATTCAAAGAAATCTATAGATAAGAGATAAAAATGTATCATATCTGACAATGTCTTAAAGTCTATATGGCCTATATTGGCCTATTGGTCTATCAAAGTGATAATGGCTCTACTTGATGTATGATGCCACAAAAATGCCCACTAGGTCCAACCATGAATGAAGCACAATGCAGAATGGAGCACAGGAGCCGTTTAGAGCATTGAGGAAAATCTATAACAAAGAGCATCCTGGGCCGACTCTCTACTCCCCCACATTTTAACCAAGCATCCCTGGCAGAGTGCAATTGATTTTGGCGGCGAATGGAATAAAGATTGATTGAATCAGAATGGAAAGGACCTCGCAGGAGGATCGACCATGCAGTAACCCGTGAGCCTTGGACGCCTTTGCCAAGAAAGTACTCAGAGTTATTCTAGCGGAAGGGGCAATGCAATTAAAGCCCATGGCTTCCTCATTCAGCATACTATTGAGACATTACACATGTGACCAGCAGAGTGTGGTTTTACTGTTAATTAGCTGCAGAATACCACCATCATTGCAGTCAGGGACGATGGGTAAATGGACGCAGAGGCAGGGACTGGATGTATCCTACTATATTGAGCATAAAGTATGTTCCACCAACAACAGCCCATGAAACTATACAGTCAATTAATGTGCTATAGTTTGTTCATTCTGCATCAAGTAGCAGGTGCTTAAACAGGCTTTACATTTATTGCCGTTGTGGTAAAGACACGTCTTTCTCATCAAATATATAGAGCCCCTTTTTCATCCGATGGAAAGGACTCATGGTTATTTCCCTAGGAGTAAATTGCAAGTCATTACCCAAGGGAATCCAGCTCAAGTTCACTTGTTTCAAAGCTTGACACTGTAATATTTATCCAGTTATAGGATTAAAGTGTAACTGGCGTTTCAATTGTGTTGCCTTCACAAACTTCACCTCAACATAAACATTGTCTTGGGGAGTTCCCTGTCGTCTCTAGTGTTTGCCCGGAATGTGACGTGTAATTATTATGAGTGTGTATTTACAGTTTGTCTGCCTCTCCAGCCAGGGACCTTGTCTAACACCTGTCAGAAAAACAGCCCTAATCCAAAAGCGGCGCGTGGCACGTTTGATGTGTGCTCAAACATAATGTGCTGTGAAAATACCCCCTGTTCTCTGCCTCCGAGTCTCACTCTGTCTCTCTGGCAGCCATTCCTCTCCACTCATGCCTGCAAAGCTCCTGCTTTACCCCTGGATTTTGGATCTATGTCCTCACAAATAGCTTGCCAAAGAGGCCCAAAACCCACTAAACAGATCCATCTGTTGCTGTTACGCTGCTGACGGTGTTCCCTTCGTCTGTTAAGGGATAGATACAAGTAGTGTCCATAAGCATTAAAAAGTAATCTCTTAAACTAAAGAGTCTTGAGAGAGCATCGCTCAGCCTGGGTCCTTCACTGCCAAATTATTCCCAGTGCAATCTTTCATGATTTTCATGATTTCTCCACTATCTTTGATATTGTATAAAGGGTCTCCTGGGAGCACTGGGCATACACTCATACACTAGTACAGATTGCAATGGGTATGTTTTGCCCTCTAGAGAATCTTCAGCGTCGCAGCCACGGATGGTCTACCCGATACGGAACTTTGGCAAAGATTGCTCTCAGCCGAGGCCCAGTATGGAGGCAAAGAAATATGACGGATCTAGACATTGGGAGACTTTGGACAAAAGAGAGATTTCACCAGCAGATGACATAGTAAAGCTTGTGAAGATGCTTTTTGCCTAAGATCTGATCTTGTATTCCTTTACTGGGTTTCTATGTTGTGTCACAATCTGTTTGTTCCACAAAAGGCCATTTGATCTACTTCTACTTCTGGCCAGTCCTTTCCCTCAATTTGCTGAATAATTGCACAACACCCTGACTTGGAAAGCCACAGCTCCAATGTTGTTTTTTGGCCTACATTGTTTGTTGGTGTGCTTAATTGCATGTGTGCATGTGATTTATCTACTCTTATCCATTTCTGTTTCTCATACACCAGTCCTACATATAAACCCTATGGCACTGGGTTGGCCCTCTGTTTGCCCACCTGGGAGGTTTATTTACCAGGGGCAAAAAAAGTCCCTTTAGACTGTTCATAAAACCTAGAGTATAATGAAACCCAAAGAGGACGGGGAAAAGGGGGAGAGGTGGGGACAGGTCCAAGGTCTGCCAGAGTGCGAGGAAACAGGAGGGTCTGGCCCTCTCCCCGGACAGCGCTGTTAAAACCCTTGGGGTAAAGCCAATCAAAGCAGCGTGTCAGGAACCTGAGTCCAACACACTTCAACCCATGTTTCCCTTCCTGACCTCCCTCCCTTCTCGCCTGCTCTCTGCTTCTCTCTCTCTCTCAATTTCTTTTTGCCCAATTTTTTCCCATACGTCGTTGATATTATGTATATAATGCACGCTACCCTCCACTCAGCCTTCTCCACTTATTTTCACCCTTTCTTCTGAGGGCTTAGCAGGGAATGAAATGCTGACTCACAGGAATGGGCTTCCTCCTCCTCGCCCTTGGACCTGCAGCGGTGGATGAACAGGGGAAGTGCCCGGGCCCGGGTCCAGGCAGCACCTGTGGCTGTGTGGGATCCCATTGCCTTCTGGTTCCCCTCTTGAGGTTGGATCTGGAGATCCCCACAGCAGTGCCCAGTCAGCACCACAGAGCCTTTGCCACCGTGACTGGATAAGCTCCTTGGCCTCAGGGTCCGGCAGACAGCCCGGCCAACCGTTAGCCTGGGGTTTTTAGACCCAGCTATTTTTTTGTGGGGACATTTGTCAAGAGAATTCTTTATGGTTTGCTGCGTCTTGAGTGGCAATGAGTAGGATCTTCTATGTTGGGTGGATTACGCGACAAGTCCAAGAATTCAGTTCAAAACGCTGTCTTTCATCTTTCCCATAAGACACTCACTTGCCTTTCTCCACAGTTTGCTTTCTCCTCATCATTCTCATTGATTGTCACTTGAGGTTGAAGCTAAGACTTATCACCACACTGTGCTATTTGCTGTTCCATTTTGTTAATGGAACAGCAAATGGAACTTCATTGGTTTATCCAATTCGCCGTGGCATTCTAGCCAGGAAAGGCGGACCAATCCACTAACAATGGAACAGCATATGGAGGTGCACATGCAGTAACACATAATGCATCATTGGGAATCTGTTGTTTTCATGTTGACCTTTAGATAGCTTGAGATAAAGTTTTTCACCAACTAGAGAGAAGAGCTATGCAAAAACTGCCCCAAGATACCAGCAAATCTGAAATTCACAATTAAGTGTTGATGAACTTCAAAATAAACGGAAGGCTCTTTGAATTTACATCCCGCGTTCAGTGTGTTGTCTTGATTATGAGTGTGATATTTCCTTGGAGCCCCTTTAATAAAGCGCACACATTTGTTGAAACCTGCTTTATGGCGAGGCATTAAAAGCGCAGCGCTGTGTTTTAATCCAGCTGGGGTATTGCCCTGGAAGCTAAGTGTCTTTACAGAGCAGTGACATTAGCTTGTTTATTGGTTGCAGGGGCGTAAAGATGCTATTCTTTTAATTGCTTGTACATGCTCCTGGGATCCACTCAGATTACCCAGACTGCAGACGCCAGCATATCATGCACAGGAAAACACAATGAAAGGAAATAAAAAGACCAAGTGTACTTAAAGTACATACATACATAGATAAATAAGAACGTACATATTTGATTTGGTTCTCCACTCACTTTGCAGAAGTTGATGATTAGTAACAAGTTTAGGAATGTTACAGTAGTAGTACAGTGGAATCCTTTTTTATCCGACCCTAACTTGTCTGAATACACTGGTCAACCAAACAATTGTAATTGTCTATTGTCACATTTGTATTGACAACAATGTGCATCGGTTAGTGTACCTGTTCAAGTCACAGGCAGCCTACAAATGTACCGTAATCATATCAGATGTTCAGATGTTTGTTTCTGACAAAGTTTAAGTTGAATGTATTGGGTTCATTTTGTTTAGGCATCATCAATAAAATGGCAGAATTTAAATAAAGCACTTGGGGATTCAGAAGCAGTTTGAAAGTGTGTATTTTGTGGCCTAATGCTTCAGTCAACTCAAGGTTTCAGCCCCCTTGGACGACCTGTTATTCCAC
>NC_137190.1:17575150-17582650 GCF_960531495.2 Zeus faber | reverse complement strand
GAGGTGAGCAGAGCCGCATGACTCTTGAACAATGTCCAAAAATTCATACGAAAGGGACGATTCAGCACCCGCCCCTCCTCCCCGTGGCCCCGCTCCAGATGAGGTATTGATCTTTGATATGAAAAGCTCATTACATAAACAGAAACGGCAACACACGGAAAAAAATAAATAAAAAGGCGGGGGGAACCTTTTGTATAAATCCTTTGATTGAATTTCCACTGCCAATGGGTTGGAGGTTCTTCCTTTTTTTTAAACTGAATCCATCGGTGCGGCCGCTTGTGATTTGCATTCACGGGGGCCGGGGACTCGAGGCCCATCCTAGATAAAGTGCCATTGATCCTTATTTAGGCTCACCTCTACTCTAGAAAAACCAAACATGTTCATGGTGCCGATGCAACATACTCACTGCCCAGGACGTCCAACTAGAAGAATTAATAAAGGAGGTGAATTGGTGGAAAGCATGAAAAGAAATGTACGTCTTGAGAAAACTCAAAAGAGGAAAACAGCCCTTCCCCACCGAGCCCAGCGTGCAGCGCTCCGAGCCATTCTTCACTGTCTCAGGAGGTCATTTCAACGCTGCGTCAAACACGACGTCCCCACCCAGAGAGAGTCTAAAGTAGTGGTTCTCAATGCGGAGTTCCCGGTCCCCCCGGAGGGTCGTTCACGAGGCTTCAGGGGGGCACCGGCACCGCAATTTAAAGTTCAACTTCAGTGTCGTTTTATTTAAAAATATTTATGTTTATTACTTATATTTTTCAGCACCGCTAGAGAATGGACAGTAATGAGTGTTTGAATCCTAGTTTCATTGTTATCTTACAAACTGTGGTAGTTGTAGTAGTAGTATTGTAGTAGTAGTTGTAGCAGTAGTAGTAGTAGTAGTAGTAGTAGTAGTAGTAGCAGTAGTAGTATTATAGTAGTAGTATACTGTACTAGTAGTAGTATAGTAGAAGTATAGTGGTAGTGGTATACTGTAGTAGCAGAATAGTAGTAGACAGGTGTGGAAGTTTGGACTAAATCATATTTAACAAGGTAAATCTTCTGAGATTAGGATCTGGAGATAACATCTTGGTGTCTGTGGTGTGGTGTGTATCAAAGTGAGCTTCCTTGATGTGGAAAAAGGTTTATTTAACTTCAATTACAAAAAAAGGTTTGAAGCCAACGTTACTCATTCTCACTTCCACAGTGAAACTTGTTCTACTGGAGTCGCCATTCGGTTTGGAACCGAAGAATCGGATGAATAAGTGCAGCGCTGCAATTTTGTTCTTGCAACACAAGAGCTCTCGTTTTCATTTTTGGAACTTGAAACGTTGCCGCAGCTCACCCGGTGAGCGATCTTTATCTGAGGATTCAGCCAAAGTTCGGCGAGGACGACGGCCTCATCACGGCCAGGTAGTGCTCGGCAGTCGGCCTCCACCAATCAGAGGCCGCCACACCTGGCACTGAACCAATCCCGCGGCTCCCCGCCCTTATTTGTACAGCTGCTGGCTCCTTTTTCCTTGTCATTTCAGACGCCGTGCTCAGGCGCTCCCACCTCCACCCACAGTAGCGAGCCTCGCAGGATCCCCCCCGATGGTCATCCGTCAGCTAGTCTCCGTCACCGCCAGCGTCGGGACTCCACCTACATTCATATTCATATTCTCATCTAGGTATGAACACTGATTCATCACAGAGTCCCATCACCAAAAATACGATATCCTCGATTTACTGTTAAATAAATGTCTCTCTTTTCCCAATCCAGTCTCTCCTTATTGAAATCCCTCCGTTACAGCGGGGCTGGGAATGAGGATTACATTTCATTTCCCGTGGCACCTCGACAAAGTTGTACAGATCTCTTTAATAAAATAAATGCAAAATAAAAAATATAAAAACGTCAAATAATGTTTTGCGAAGGCCCCGACACGAAGGGAGATGCCGCGCGGCAGAGACGATTAGAGCTCACGGAGCCGAACAGATCTGCTGAGCTCCAAACCCCGGCGGCCCCGTTTTTTAAATTTCAATTAAACCTTTGGCTGATTCAACGCGAAACGAATCGTCTCTTTGATCGTGTAGCCACGGGACCGACAGGGACATACAGTATGAGTCTGGTAAAGACAACTAAAGAACAGTACTAATTCCAGAGCAAAGACGGGGGAAATGTATCCCCCCGGTGCCGTTTTGCCTCCTATTTTCAAAAGGAAAACGCCAAAATCTCGATTTCTGTTAGAACCTCATTTTACAGGATGTGATTATAATAATTATTATGAAATATATTATCTTTTTTTTATTCATTTATTTTCTTTTACCCAGACTTCGATCCTCTCCATATTTATTATTTTTTTTTGTGTATTTCTATATATGTTACACCCACTGTCTCCATTGTTGCTGGAGGGGTCTGCCTTTCCCGGGAAGGATGCACTGATCAGGCATCAGAGGTGGAAGGCACAGCGGTGTAGTGATATAGAAGTGTAGCTGGCTGTGGTCAGTAAATTGTGGATATGGATGAACGCTAACAAAAAAACTATCCCCACCCCCGCCTCAAGTGACAAAAACAAATCAATCGATCAGAAGAAGGAAGGTAAAAGTGGGAAAAAAAAAACGTTGCCATTTCGAATGGAATTCTGGGACAGAAACAACCAATGGATTACCACTTTAACTAAGTGGAGTTAAAAATACATTCAGTTCGCCATTCAGTCGTTATTTCTCTTTTCCGAGTGCTTTATTCGAATGAAAGCCACCGATTCCAGGCATGGAAACGGCTTAATTAGCACTAATCATTTGTGATGGAGCATATTTCGGCTATTTCCCTCCTTTAGGGATTCTTCTTCCAACTGCCGCGGCTCTCACTCGCCAGGAGGGAACGACGGACACATCCAAATATCCAGTCTGCTGCATCCAAACTCAAACGCGAACGGCCACGAAGTTCCTCCAGAAAAAACACATTGAAATAGATTGACAAGTAAAAAAATATATATATCAAAATAAAGTCCTGGAGGCCTGGAGGCCTGGAGGCCTGAGACGTGGAGCTGCGATGGCGGTTCCAGCTCGACACAAATCAAATCTCCTCCTTTTTTATTTTCGTGAAGGAGAGCCGCGAACGTTTGCGACCAAAAAGAAAAAAGAAAGAAAAAAAGAAAAAGCGAAGGAGGGGGAATCGATAGTATTAACAAATCTTTAATCCCGCGCACAATTGAAAGCTGATGTTCATTCGTGGGAGCATCATCTTGATTTACGCCGGGCGTTCCCCAACGCTGCGCGACATCGTGGAATCAATGCGGAGAGATAGAGCAGCGACTATCGCTCACATCTATGGCTCAATAAATCCCTTATCCAGAGGGGCCGGGGTCAAAAGGAGAAGAGAGTGATGGATGGAGGAGAGGAGAGGAGAGGAAAGGAGGGCAGAGGAAAGGAAAGGAGGGGAGAGGAGAGGAGAGGAGAGGAGAGGAGAGGAGAGGAGAGGAGAGGAAAGGAAAGTAGAGGAGACGAGAGGAGAGGAAAGGAGAGGAGAGGAGAGGAGAGGAGAGGAGAGGAGAGGAGGGGAGAGGAGAGGAGGGGAAAGGAGGGCAGAGGAAAGGAAAGGAGGGGAGAGGAGAGGAGAGGAGAGGAGAGGAAAGGAAAGTAGAGGAGACGAGAGGAGAGGAAAGGAGAGGAGAGGAGAGGAGGGGAGAGGAGAGGAGAGGAGAGGAGTGGAGAGGAGAGGAGAGGAGAGGAAAGGAAAGTAGAGGAGATGAGAGGAGAGGAGAGGAGAGGAGAGGAGAGGAAATAAGGGAATGAGAGGAGATGTAAAGAGGAAGGGGGTGGCAGGGAAGAGGAGGCGAGGAGGCGAGCGAAAGGGAGAGGAAAGGAGGGAAGGAGAGGAGAGGAGAGGAGAGGGAAAGGAGGGAAGGGGAGAAGAGGAGGGAGGGGAGAAAATGAGAGAGATGGGCGGAGGAGAGGGAGGGGGGTGGAGGAATGGAGAGGAGGGAAAACAGAGGAAAGGAAAGTAGAAGAGAAGAGGAGAAAAGAGAAGAGGAGAGGGGTGAGCAGAGAGGAAGCGAGGAGAGGAGAGGAGGGGAGGGGAGAGGGGGAGAGAGGAGAGGAGGGGAGGGGAGAGGGGGAGAGAGGAGAGGAGGAAAAACTTGAAAACTTGAATTTGTTCGTTTCTCAGAGAAAATCACAAAGTTCCAAAATGTCGCCGCCCGTTGCTTCCTGCAGGTTGGAGCCACATTCACAGCAGCGCAAAGCAGAAAAGACCATACTGTGTGGACAATATGCTCACGCTGATATTTGGAAAGGAAAGCTTAAAATCCAAAAAAGAAATCTGAAAAATTGTGAAACAATTGTGTGTGTGCGTGCATGCTTGTGTGCTGCCATGCATGTGTGTGTGTGTGTGTGTGTGTGTGTGTGTGTGTGTGTTCTGACACAGCGTGTTATGTCAGTGTGTTTAAAATCAATCAGCGTCAATGTTTCAGGTTTGGGCTGAAAACAGATAAAATATGGAGGTTTAGTGGCAGCACTGGCGGCAGATGTATAAGTATGAGCACGGGGTCAGAGGTTAATCCCCATTGATTTAATTCAGTCTGTGTGTGTGTGTGTGTGTGTGTGTGTGTGTATGTGTGTGTGTGTGTGCGTGTGTTTCTGTGTGAGAGAGAAAGAGAGAGAGGCTGAAGGAGAGAAAGACGGAGTCCGGGAGAAGGACCCTCTGGTGCGGGGACGGTGCGGTTTGAGCGGCCACGCCTGTCCTGGGTCGGGGTAACCGGGGGACCCAGGATCAGAGTGGCCGCATACCTGTTGCCCGTTGGTTGGCCTGACGTGCGACAGGTTAAAACCCCCGTCCCCACACACACTCAGGCGAGAGGAGCCCTGCCAGGACCTGCGACCATCTGCTCCGGGGCTTGTTCCATCAAGCCCCCTCTCCGCCATAAACTTGTGTGTTTTCTACAGCCCCCGGAGGTCCCTGAAAACACCACCTGGGTGGCGGGTGGCAGGCGAAACTGCCACAGACGTCGATCATTCAATTGCCACACAATTGGCCAATTTTTCTCGTTTATTGTTTATTTTGTAATGTTTTTTTTTATTGCTTTTTGTTAATATTTAGGTTTATATTAGATGTTTCCGGTGATTATCAGGTCAGGATTAGGTTCATGTTTTTTATATATTTCTAATTTTTCTCTCTTCTAGTTCATAGCGCTACCTGGCCGTGATTAGGTCGTCGTCCTCGCTGATCTTTGGCTGAATCTCATTTTTGTTTTATTGTATATGGCCATTTTTTCCAGCTAATTCTTTGTATTGCGTCCTGCCATTTTTTGTATTATTATTTTTTTTACATTTTTTATATTCTTATAGTCTATTTTGCCTTATTAATATTATTATTAATTTATCATTATTCATTATCTATCAATTCAAGAGAATTAAGACCAATTAGCCAACAATAAGCACGAAAACAGCCACTAAAGACACACAGATACACACACACACACACACACACACACACACACACACACACACACACACACACACACACACACACACACACACACACACACACACACACACACACACACACACACACACACACACTGCCGCTTCCTCCTCAGCAGGAATCCCACAGACTCGCTGAGTGTCTCTAACGCCCTCTGCCCAAACCCAACAAGACCAACCAATTCTCAGCAATCAGCTGATTGATCTCCTGTGATATCGCTGGCCTGATCGAGACAGATATCTGATCAATCATTGAAAACGCCTCTGTTTTCCTCCTCCTCTCTCTGCGGAGTCCAGCTCGTGGGAATTTGCACGTCATGTGTTAGATAAGAAATCCGGAGAAAAAAAGAAAAGAAGACAATTCAGCAGTCGCTCGTGAATGACGACGCAAGCTCACGTTTTGACCCGTTTGAGCTTCGTTGTATCCTGCATACCGGCGCGGATTTGGCGGGGTCAAACATTATTTACTGTTTCTGAGTTATTTCACCAATCAATAGTGAGAAATGTCCACTACCGCTGAAAACAACTCCAATAAAACCCCAAAAAGTGATTGCTTTGGCACTTTCCTCTCACGGCGGTGCCTGAACGTAGATTCTGTTTCTGCAAAATCATCGAGGATTGAAAGGCGATGAGATAAATCCGTGCCCATTTCTTTCAAAAAAATACTGGTTTCGATTACAGTCCTGTGTTGGAATTTGGAGGCGATGGCGGGACGACAAGAGGTGGAAACACCTCAACCCACCGGTGGGAACGATGCTCTGGTAATTGGCTATTTCATTTTCAGCCATTAAGATTCACTGGTTAGTTGAGGATTTATTGGCGACTGGTTTTTGGGGCCTTTTGCGGATCAACTGAAACTTGAGACTTGACTTGGACGTGGATGAACATCTCTGGCCGGTTGCGTTTTCACAAAAGGAGAAAGTCGGAGATGGAGTTGAGCAAATTCTGAAAAAAAGCAGGAGCCGTATTGAGGCTTGGCCTCGGGGAGGAAGCAGCAGCAGGAAGTGTGTTCTGCCCAAAATGATTCTGCTGAGCTTTGAACACACGCAGAGATCCAGCTCGCAATCGTAATCCGAGGGCCGCTGGTTCGATTAACCCGCCCTTAAGCCAGACACAGAATCCCCGACTGCCACGGATGAGAACAATTGCCATTTAGCATCGGTCGATTGGTCCAATCCATTGATGCCAAAATTCCCATCGGTCCATTCAATTGTTCACTACATTCCCATTGGTCCACTGGCCTGTTGCATTGGTCCCCAAATGTCCGTTGGTCTATTCCATTGGTTCTCAGATCTTTCCCTGGATGTTAAAAAAAAACATTATTTTATCTTTAAGCTCTCATGGTTCAATTTTAAAATAAATTTGATTTTAAATAATCATTTAAGAAAGACGTTCATGGCTAATAGCTTAGCCACACTCCTGTCTGCTGGATCTGCTGGGTGCTTCAACTGACAGTGAGAGATGTACCTGGTCTGGTCGTTATATTAAAAGTCATTCAATATTGTTTTTCACATGAGGAATTGTGTCTTTTGAGTCATGGAGTTGAAATATTATTGTCTGCACTCTCCGGGTTTGGATTGGAACAGCAGGTGAATGGGCTCATTGGGTCAAAGTTCAAGTCGTTTTCCCTTTTCTATTCCCAGTTTATTTTGACGTTCTCGCTCTTTCTTACCTTTTTCTTACATCTGGAGAGTGGTGTAATACTTCCCGCTCAAAGAACTGCCTTTCCTGTCTTCCCGGAGCGGCAGATGGCGGCGGATATTTCTGGAGAGTCATTGACATTCACTTCGCTGTGGGAAAGGAAGGAAAAGTCGTTCTCTGGGAAGAGAAAACTGTTTCAACTCTCCGTCTCCTTCAGCCGTTCAGTGGGCATGTTCAGTTTTTTCCTGGTGCCGACGTGCCGGAGCTGAACATCTCCAAACCCAGGGCCGTGCCCCCACCCAGGAGGAGGAGGAGGTGTGTAGCTGTCGTATTAGACCTGTGTGTGTGTGCGTGTGTGCGTGTGTGTGTGTGTGTGTGTGTGTGTGTGTGTGTGTGTGTGTGTGTGTGTGTGTGTGTGTGTGT
>NC_137190.1:17525150-17572650 GCF_960531495.2 Zeus faber | reverse complement strand
ATTTAAGGTTTGTTTTTCAATGAATGCTGGATATAATGTGATGGTTTCGACGAGTTCTGTGTGTGAATCACAATCAATACGCAGCTTTTTAAGTACATGTGTGACTATTATTGTTTATTTTTTTGTATTTTTCATTTTCATATTCGGTGGAAACAAATTAAAATTTCACCCTGAAATGATCTATATGGAACTAGCGGCACGGCGTAGCACCTTCATCACATTTCAGTGTTTTTTTTTTTTCCTTTTAAATTAACACACCGAGCGCTTCAGATTGTAATTGTTTTTTTTCTCGATATGAAAGTTCTACCCTGCATTTTTCGTATTCTTATTAAAACATTTTTTTCAATCTCTTGGACTGCTGCGCTCTGGAGGAACGAGGCCCGTAGGAAGCATCGCATTCTATTGTGGGTGCATTGTTCGTGTGGTTCAGGGGAGTGGTACCTTCCCTTTTGAAGCCCCCCCCCTACACACACACACATACACATACACACACACACACACACACACACACACACACACTCCAAAACACCAAAAACATGCAAAAACAACCTCTGCTGTTTCCACGCGATGATGATGATGAAATGACATTCAGAGGCGGAACAGATCAATTACCACTCCGCTCCCCTTCGCCGTCCCTCCTAATTTGGGGAGCTGCTTTGATGGAGCGGAAGTTTTTTCTTCTTTTTTTTTCTTCTTCATTTAAATATATTTATTTATTAATTTGGGATATTTTATTTTGTGCCGTGGACAAATGGCCGTCCTTTGGCAGGGTTCCTGTCCTTGCCCTTTATGGAGGAGCCGTCCGTCTTCACTACATCAGCGCCGCTCGTATTATGCATAATCCTTCATACCGCCTCGGACGTATTGATCAATTAAGACACCGTTGAAACTTAGCAAGAAAAGGGCATTGCTGTTATGATAAAAGTAAAATGATTAAAATTACAAAAAAAGCGACTGATATATAGCAAACGCATAAAATCACTGGCCTTCTAATGGATCAATAATTCAATGGGGAGTGGTTTCATGTTTTGGACGTGATCAAAATGAGGCACTTTTCTTATTTTATTTTGCATGATGAATGTCTAATCAATACCCTCCTCGGAAACCCACCCAAAGTGAGGTTTTCTTTCTCCCTCTCTCCATTGTTTTGAAATCAAGCCCATTTTGTCAAAGAGACAAAACAAATTCAGCCTCAACTCCGCACAATGTGGAGGCATTCAATCAAACCGATGCCGATGTATTGATCGTGGGAATTCACACAGTAAGGATTTAAATCGCAGCCAATAGCCATTAACAGTGTATCTGAAAATAGACAGGCGATTGGCCATAGATCACACGCGGCAGGAAATCCATCTCTCTTCTAATTCTTTTTGCTCTTGACTATATTTAGATCATTTAAACACATTTTCACACGATTAAATTAAATTGGATAAGATGCGAATTAATTCATTTCCTGGAGGTGGAGATTCAGGTGTGACAGCAGTAGAAGTTGACAGAAGATAATAAAAAAATAATAAAATAGAATGCTGTACCTTTTTATGAGGAATGACTGAAAAACAAATTATTTCAATATGGGTTTATTTCTTTAACATATAGAATTTTTTTAAATATTTTATTATGTTATCATATATATATATATATATATATATATATATATATATATTTAAAATATAAATTAATATAATATTTATACTATTTGTATTATATTATTATTTATACTATACTTTACAATACTTTTTTTTTTTTTTTTTTTATAAAATAAAGCATATCACATCATTATTTACACTTATTCTTACACTTATTTCCTCAACGTCTAAGGAATATTTAAATGATCTCCCCAACACTCACAATTTCTCTATCCCAGCTTTCCACAGCTGTTGGCCAAGGGGTTGTCAATAAAGTTTATTGTGCAGGGCTAAGTGTCAATAGCGCGGAGCTGCGACGGCTGTGTCAGGTGTCCACGCATATTTGAGGAAAAATTGATTCAAGGTTCATCACGGAACATATACCATGACTCTGCACTGTCCAATGTACAGTTCTAAAGTAACTGTGACGATACGGGAACGCATAGAAGTATAAAATGAGTGAGAAATGCAAACACAGGTCGACTCAAGTCATTCTCCATGAAAAGATAAATTATTATTATGGTTTCCAGCAGTAATTTAAGCAATTTAAGGGATATGAAGCTTCGGCCCTTCACCCACGAACAGTCAAATCCGGGTATTCCAAAAAATCTGGAGTTAGACATAATGCGTGGAAGGGCCCGGTTTCTGAGTTTGAGGGCTGCACGTGCCTGTGTTCAGGGTTCATTTACACCCTGTTAATAAAGGTCTCTGAGGTCCCCAACACATGTTTTTTATCATGAGTTCGTTGTACGATGTTATGCTACGCATTCGAGCCATTGTGACATGCCTCTGAGCCCAGACGATTCCAAAATAGGCTGTTTCCGCGTGTTTGGTTAACTTTTATTGATTTCACCTCATCAGTACACTCAAATCTGATTCTGAACAAATGTGAGGCGAGAAATAAGCAATCCAGTTGCTGAATCATATTAGATCTACAAGGCCCTTATTTAAACGTTAGTTCCAACTTCAGTGCATTCTCCAGGCTTGTGGGAGACACGGACTCTCGCAAGCGGGGATTATTCGTATGAAATGTCGGAAAAGAAAATACAACGGAATAAAATAAAATAAAGTAAAAACACACAATTTTAATGTGTTTTGTCTGGAGAAACGCACAGCGGATGGGATGGAGCAGATGACCACGTCGAGAAATCTGTGACCAGCTGACGTCAGCTCGTGCAGAGTAGAAACAAACCTTTGAAAACGGAGCGTTCAGAGCGGTCGGAAGCCGGAGCCTTTTTGTTCACAGTGATTACTTTGTCATTAGTTTACCTCATTATCTGACACTGCAAACATATGAGAAAAGCATGATAGGTCACAATTAAAATTGACCACTTTGTCCGTCCACCTCCCTCCACCCTCTGTCCGTCCTCCCTCCACCCTATTGGCTGGATCCACCATCGTCACTGGCATCCCGGCGTCTTAATGACTTATAGCTCTGGGTGACCTGCTGGACGCTCGTGGCTCGGCCGCCCAGAGGTCGTTCACATTTTTCTTATTCTTCCCAGGAGTCCGGTGCGGGATTGACATGTGATCTGGGACAGGGCGAGATTATTGATTACTGTGGGGACCGGACCGGTAGAATGGTGGCGGCGGCGGCGACGTATGAATAGAGCGTTCCAAGGAACCCTGCACTCACTCCAATGTCAATTTTTGAGATGTTGATGGCAAATTCTCATTGGTTAAGAATGCAAACGTACGCATCACTTAATGTCTACTGTGACACGACGAACGTTGAGACTTATTTAGGCTGCAAGATAATGCGATCATTTTTTTCAGTTGGTAATATCAATATCTAATCATTTGTTTGTACAACTAGACCCAATAAAATAAATAAATAAATGTATGTTTGTTAATTTCAACAAATTATTACTTACTGATTAATATAATATAGTATTCTAATAATATCAAATTATATCATATAAAATGTGTATATTAAAAGCAGCTACCTATATAAATTAAACAATACAATAAAATAATACATCATATCGTAAAAAAAATATAATAATAATAATAATAATAATAATAATAATAATAATAATAATAATAAAATCACACTGATCGTAGACCCGTGTGACGAACGCAGGCCCTTCCAGTTCCAGGATGTCCAGAGGGGGAAGCAATTTGAGCATTACTGCAGTCTGTGTGTTCTCAGGTGATGGATATGGTGGGGCAGTGGGTAGTGCTGTGGTGGTGGTGGTGGTGGTGGTGGTGGTGGTGCGGTGGTGGTGGTGTGGTGGGCAAGCTTTGACCTTGGCCGTGGAACAGTAAGCGCAAGCTCAGATATCTAACATGATACCCATACATAGCGGCTCATTACGGAAGAGAGCCCCCTCTTATGCAAAGTGCAGCGCTCCGCGCTGGCCAGCTGACAGGAGTTGGCCTAGCGCTGCTGACCTAACAATAAGACAAGACACCCCTATTACCCAAAATCCACAGCTCAGCGTCCTTGGTCCCTCATCAGCACGGCCCTGCAGCACCCCACTTTGCACAACTTCTTTACACGGTCAGCCCGCTGGGTTCTGGTTTGCCCCATTGTTCCCTACAAATAGCTTCTAAAATCGAGAGCATCATAGCTGAGTGGCTTTGCACCGAGACAAACTATCAATTCTTCTTTTTGAAAATGTGTTTAAATCTTCTCATGCCGGCGATAAAAATCGAATGGCGCGTTCCAGCTGCTGGTGGGCGCTCTGCTAATTGTGAAGCCCTTTGCTACTGAGTTATTGACAGCCTTGATTGACTCGCCCGCTCTTTAATAACGGCCCGCTGTAAACCTTTTATCATCGTGTTTTACAACTCGGGACGATGACCTCCCAGGGACTGAGAGCCTTAGTGGCCATGGGAAAATATTACGTAAACTCAGGCTATTTTCCTAAATGTGTAATTTTGTCATATTACATTGTAGTTGAAGCTCAACTCTGGAACGTCATATTTGCTTTGGCTGTAAAGAGGCGAGGATGCAAAGACCTGCGTAAATATCTTTGGCAATGGAGACTCCTTTTCTAGTGTTTTCTTCAAAGAGGGAGTCTACAAAGTGAAGGGAAGCTGCGAGCGGGAGGTGGAACGCTACATCTTTATAGAGATGAAGTAGAAAAATGGCTACTGGGCACACTGCAGGAACAGATGGCGTGTTAATTTAAACGTCGGGGTCTCAGATGAGAAAGGCATCGCCCTGTGTCAACAGAGAGAAGCGGCGTTGTTTTTCCCCTTTTTCTCTGAGTGACTAAATGAATACAAGATCTAATGTGAATTCCGTGTACATGAGGGTGTGCTGGCGGTGGTGGTGTCGGGGGATGGGCACGGTGAAAAAAGCGTCGTCGTCGTCTTTAAGACCGGACGGTGTGTGGGCAGCCTGTCCAGTCTCCCAGTGGACAGGCTTATTTGCACCCGGGTAACCTCTTATCAGAGACATTGGCATAGCTTGAGCTGGATGACATAGTCAATAATCAGAACTGTTAATCAATGGTATTCTAAATAAGCATTGATCGGGCCCACAAGGTTAGCCAGCTTTATCGGTTTACATTAGGCGAAGCAACACAATGGACAAAGGGCCGCTTTAACCCCTTCACGTCCAGAAGAAGCCGCCCCCCCGTCTCTCGGTTTCCATCTGCGTCTCTACCTCTTCCGCCTGGCCAATCGCCTTCACGCCAAACCCTATGTAGTTTTTTTGGGGGTGGCGTGTCTGCGGCGGCGTCTCCTCAACAGTGCTGTCACGCAAACCGCCTCATTTGCATACAACGAAGCTCCTGTTGCATCCCATTATCGACACGGCCGTGCCGACAGAGGTCACTGATATGCGTCGCCCGCTCACAAAGCGGCCGAGTCCCCGAGGAGCCCGTTGGGGCGAGAAGGAAGGACCACGGCTTCCATGTCACCCAGGGGGGAAGCTCCACGCCCCGCTCGTTACCCCGCCACGGTCCCCAGCCGTCAGGAGGTTATTCCAGGAGGACCCTCCAATTGTGTTTATATATAACACAGAGCGTTTCTCCACCATCTAGGTTTAATACACGAGGACATGGCTTCACCGCCTCCAGGAGGCTGTCTTCCTCCCGCCTCGCACGTCCCCAATTTTGCCTTAATTTCACGCATTTTTGGGAATGACTAACACGCTTCCCGTATCCTTATTTGAATCGCGACAACTGTCCGCGGCGCTCGGCGGCAGCTCATCCGGTAACACTGGGTTGAGTAGGCAAGTGTGGAAAATGAGCCGAAATAACCCTTTTAGTCTCCCTTGGCTTCATCAAAGCAGAGTTACATGATTAGCGTGTCGCCAAACATGGATACTCCAATCATTTTGCCCCCGGCAGCGGCGGCGGCGGTGGCGGCGGCGGCGGCAGCGGCGGTGGCTCGCTGCCAGACGCCGGGTTAGGGGGAGGCTTGGAACGCTGCTGTCGTTCATACACAACAACAGGTGTGTGTTGTGTGTCACAAAATGTTCTTTTAAATCTAAGTGTCTCCATCTCACTTTCTCTCTGCTGCCTATGCAGAGAAACATTCATACACACACACATACACACACACACGCACGCACGCACGCACGCACGCACGCACGCACACAAACACACACACACACACACACACACACACACACACACACACAACACACAATGTTTAATGCTTGGGGTTTCAAGAACCGGGGAAAAGGCAGTGAGAACATTTTCTGCAAAATTGACTATTTGTCTGGTCTTTTATGTAATATTCATGCAGTGTATATTTAGGTATAACCCTGGTAAGCACACACACACACACACACACACACACACACACACACACACACACACACACACACACACACACACACACACACACACACAATATGGACAGCAAGTGGTATTGATGTTACTTTGATCTCCCCCATGTTGGATTCATCCTCCTTTTAAACTCCCCGTACATCCGCAGTCTCTTTTCGTTATTCTTATTACACTCCCTACCTCTCCATCGCTCTCCCATTCTCTTTGTCCCTGGTGACGGCCCCCTGTCACCTCTGGCCCTCCCCCCCCTCTCCCCCCTCTCCTCCCACTCTCGCTGAGACTTCCCTTCTTCCCTCTCTGCCCTCCCCATGTATTACCATTAGGAGACATGCATCCTGGGAGCCGCTGCACAATCCTCCGTGTTTTGATTAATATTTTAGCAGCCAGAGGGAGGAAATTGGCCTTCCTCTGAGCTAATCCGTTATGGGATGTCTGTTTGGAAACGCAGGAAAAAAGGGAGCGAGGGTGAGAGAGAGAGAGAGAGAGAGAGAGAGGGAGAGAGGAGGAGGCGAGAGGGGGGTCAAGCTCGTTTCTGTCTGCGTTTTGATTCAGAAGTTGTAAAAGGCATTAAGATTTGATGCAGTCCAAACACCTTGGAAATAGACGTGGAGCTCGAGAGACATAGACTATACACACAGTCTGTGGGGTTGTGCTTGCTTTGTAATCTGAGAGATCACAGATTGATTAACTGGAAATAACGTACAGAAAGAATAAATGATCAAGTACATGTAAGTCCACATTAAATTACAAATAACTTTCCATTTTCTTCATATAAATGTATTCATTTTACATTACCATTGTTCAAACTTATACAACATTCATGTTCACATGTGTATTAATGTATCAAACACTTACAAAAAACAACAAAATAACAAAAAAAATTTGAATTAACCAATGTGAATTATTTCTATTAAAGGCGCCAAAGGCTGTGATGCTTGATTACCAATGACAAATGTACTTATTGTAAGTTTCTTTGGACAAACATAATGTCATGTACATTATGTACAGTATGGCAACTATCAATATGCATGGTTTCAAATTCCAGTTACTGTCGGACTGCTAGATGTCTAGCTGATGTCTAACAAGTCATTTAAGAATGCCAAGAACGTCGAACCATTCAATCTCTTCATCTTAGAAAAAAGTAGAATTCACACCTCGCTCAGGGTGTGTCATACCTCCTACCATCACTGATTATTTCAGAGATGATCTTTTCCTTTTCCACCAGTTCCAGTAACTTCTCTTTATCTCCCTTCTCTCTCGCTTCGTCCATCTGGACTTTGAGGATCGGCGCTAAGTCCGGCTTCAGTGCGTTCTCTCGCAGGTTCTGGACACACTCCTGGATCTGAACTTTCAGGGTCTTGTGGCCGTCGGCGTACCGGCAGCGTCCCCGGACGTGCTGCTTGTGACCGCATCGATTTCTGCAGACCGTGCATTTCCCTCTCAACATGATCTCGCAGAAGTAGGGTCGGCAGGCCATGCATCCCACGTGACAGTTCTCCTCGCACACCGGGCAGCACGTGGCGGCGACCTCCGACTCGATCCTCTCCTGCCGGCTGCAGTCCTCCAGCCTCAGACGTTCCTTCAGGACGACGATGGTCTGTTTGCTGCGCTTCTGTTGCATCCCGTTCAGCTGGTCGAAGAACTCCCTCATGGTTTTGACCCCGCTCCGCCACGACTTCTCGTAGATGCTGTCGTAGGTGAGGTCTTTGTTGTGGAAGAGGTGGTTGTTGAACGTGTAGTGCACCGGCTCTGTGTCACCTTGGATCTTGGACTCCACTAGGATGTCCAGAACTTGGGGGACCGTCCCATCGGAATGCGTGACCAGCGTGAGGATGTTGTCCTTCATGTCTTTACCCAACAACGACACGAAGCCATCGAAGATGTTTCGCTGATGCTCGCTCAGTCGGTTTTGCGAAGCCTTTACCACGTGGCAGACGGCGTCGATTTGGTCCACTTTCTCATCCTCGAGGAGACGTCTTAATTGTTCCATCAAAGGTCGGAGTTTGCTTCTGTCCTCGATCCCAGGGGTGTCGATGATTGTGAGGGAAAACGGCAACTCGGTCTCTTCATACCCAAAGACTTCATAGGCGGTCACATATTTTGTTTTAGTGTCGTGCTTCCAAAGTTTTTCAGTGTCTTTGTAGTCATCGGTGACCTGGAATCTCACGTTATCCTCCCATTTGACTCCCATGGCGTAGTTAACCATCAGGTTGGTCAGAGTAGTCTTCCCCGAGCCCAACTGTCCCAGAAGCAGCAGAGTTTTGTGCCTCTTGGTGGGGTCGTGGATCCCGACGGTCCACCTTCTCACCGTGTCTTTGCCGTCCACGTTCTTCTTCCTGGAGTGTAGTAAATACCTGGTCGGTGCTGCGTGGTTTATCACTGAGCATTGTTTAGTGAGGATGTCCTTCAGTCTCGGATTGCTTAGAGTGTCACTATTGCCCACAAAAGTATCTGGGTTTTCATAGAGGTCTCTGTGTGGAAATGAAGAAATCACAGTATTGTTAAAAATAAATCTATCCAAGGTGTAAAGTTTTCTGGGGATATGTGGTAATTACACATGAGCCATTGAGGTTTAACATACTCATGAGACTGCGTGGTCTTCAATGCGTTGTCCATTTTTTGGAGAAACATTCTGACCGAGCTTCTGTTGAGACAAAGATTAATGCAGCCATTGGTTGAAGACGGAAAATTGTCATCAAAGCTACGGTTATTACTTAATTATACCAACAAAATGCACAGTACATGAATCAATGTAGAAGAATGTGCGATGTACGTACCTTTGGTCTTCCATGGCCAGAGTAATGCAGTGGCACAGGAGCCTTATATTTTATCATGCACCAAAGCAGCTCAACAAGTTTTAAAATATGTAAATACATTAGACACGACAATATGGGCGGTGATACTGTATCATTGAGAAACAAGTCCTCCAAAAATCACAGAACAAACCCAAAACCAATGCTGTCATCATTTCAATTAAATATTTTACTACCGCCATAAAACACGATTGTCATGCAACAAGATATTCATTTAAATTTGCTCTTTGAAAAATAATAACAAGTCAAATAAAGAAATAAGTCAATGTAATCGAGCCATAAAGAATGATGCCATAGCACTTATCTTGAGTCATTCCTTAAATGCTCGGCTGGCAACAACGCGTCAACAGAGAATGGCACAGTCCAGGTTGAAGCACATAAAAGCTTTTTCGAACCAGTTGGACCTGTTTGCGTGTTGCTGTTTCAAAATGTTAGGAGTAATGCTTTTTGTGCTGCCGGTAAAACCTGAGGAAGCTACTACTCCGATCCTAGGTCTGTGGAGCCGCTCGCCTACTCCATTGATTCCCGCTCCCTTTTATTTATGTTTGTTTACTGTGCTGTTTGACTCAAGAAGCTGCCTATTGCTTTTATTGTCCAATGCAATGAAGGGTGCTTTTATCACCATTTGCCCGCGGGTCATAGGTGAGAATGGAGACAAATAGGCCAACGGTACGGGGCCTGCCAACAGGAGGGTCTGAACCTGGAACACGCGTCCTGCACGGCCGGCCGGTTTCTCCTGAGAATAGAAACACAGAAAGATAGTCCGTCCGCGAAAGAAAAGGTTTACGTAAAGGTCTCCAATTGGGTCTTTTAACCGACCGAGCTAAGTAAGATTCCTTCTTTGTTTTCTCCACTTGCCCATCTCTCGTACAAAATAACCTTGGCGATGGATCCATGCGACGCTTGTCTCTGAACCTCGACATCCCTTTTCACATTAGCTTTGTTGACCAATATATGAATTATTCTGGGTGTATTGTTCCCTGAAACCATCCCCTTGGCGCCGCCACGTTGATGAAGTGTGGAATGGAGGTTGAGCGCTTCAGTCGCCATTACTCACCGCCACATTCTCAACATACGTACGGGCGTTTTTAGGGTAGGCCAGCCTATTTAGCGCTGTGTCCTTGGGCTGGGGGTTGTTTTTTGCCTCCAATAGGTGCTGGCTGCCTAATGAAGGTGGTTTTTAATTTGGTTAAATGCTGCAGGGATCAGGGCTTTGGTGTCTGCGGAGGGGGATAGTGTTACAAAGGCAAATGGGAACCATTGGCTTCTGGAGGCCCTGCTTCATTTCTCTATTTATAGAGCGCATGGAGGCTTTTAGCGAGAAGGCAGGGCGCTACGTGGCTAGCAGGGCACTAATAGACGTAAGGAAGGAAAGATATGTTGGAAATATATTTGCCAAATGTTTTGATCTTCGAGTTTAACTTTAGGTTTATTGCAAATTGTCAATATTTTTTTTTTATTGTTTCTTTTTGATGTCATTGTGTTTTGTTAAGTTCTAGGCTTTTGGTTTTATATTGATTGATTGATTATGATTATTGCCTATCTATCTATCTATCTATCTATCTGTCTATCTATCTGTCTCTCTATTGGAACTGGAACAGTGAATAGTCCATGAATAAACGTGACGTGAAGTTTGGGCTGAACATGTTTTTACCTTACATACCTTACATTACCTCTCTGTATGCTGTAAAACGTCAGTTTTGTTTTGGAAGTTGAATCATCTGCATCTCATTTGACCAGAGGTTGTCCTCAAAGAAGGTCGGAACCAAGAAATCACGGGAGAAAAAATCAAGAATCACTGAACGTGAATTCCTTTGTCTGAGTTTCTCCATTAAAACCAAAGTGGAAGCTTGAGGGACGGCCTGTCATGGCTTTTATACACACTGTGCTGTGGGGGTGGTGTGATTTAAGCAGCCACGCCTGTCTTAGGTCTAGTTAATTGGGCCCGGGATCAGGGATGGCTGTGCACCTGTGGCTCATCAGAACAATCGATGAGCACGGGTTAAATCACCCATCCCTGCATGTGTCTCTGTGTCGGGGAGCCCAGGAAGAGCCGCTGACAAACTGTAATTTATTACTATTACCACCATTGAAATACATTCTTTAATTTACAGGCTAGGCTGCCAAATATTGAACCCAAAAAAACTGCCGACAGGAAAGATAATGTGTTCCCTCGTGGCAGTTTCCTTCATAACTCATCTGCTGTTTTAATGCGTTAAATGCATAAATTCCCTCGCTAACAGTTTGCGCGAGCCTGTTACAGAAGGTAGGCTACACTTAAAACAAGAACATTCATTATAAATGCCGATAAATCTGTGAAGATCTCTTTTATTTTTCTCAAACCTCAAGTTAAACCAAAGTTAATCTCTTGGTATATATTGGTTGTTATTGGAACGTTAAAGGAGCAAAATCTTAGAATATTAACCTATAGATATATATAGATGGGTATAACTAGATCCATCATTCAGGCCATGATGCAATTAACACACTGACCTCTGTGGACTCCCCAATTTTCTACTTCTTTTTCCTATTTAACCTAAATCCTATTTTATTTTTAACTTGTTTATATTTCCTAAATCTAACGATTCAGTTTTTTACTGTATTACGTTTTAGGAGTCAGTTAGTTGGTCTATTAGAAATAAATTTTTCCTAGGACATATTGTGTGTTATCACCGGGTGCGTCGCATTACATTTCACTGCATATATGTATGAAAGTATGTATATGTATATACATACTTGTATGTATATACTTGCATACTGGTCACATATATGTATATGTGACGAATAAACCTTGAATCTTGAATCTTGAATCTTGAGAGAGAGAGAGAGAGAGAGAGAAGGAGATATAGAGAGACAGAGAGAAAGAGAGAGAGAGAGAGAGAGAGAGAGCTTAAAGAAAATTAACAAAGGCAGAAATATGGAAAATTTGGGAGCTTATTTCAAAAGGGGCTATATTCAAGCGCTGCATGCACCTCAAGGACCTGCTATTTACTCTCCCTACTTACATCAGGTTCAATGTGCCTCTTACTTCCTAACTGGAAGGCAGTGAGTTTGGAGATTCTGCATTTGAGCATTGAGATGAGCGTTCACGCATACCCAGATTACATTTCACAATAAAATATATAGGTGGTGTCACAGGCATTTACAAATGAGGCGTAGCTTGCGGAGAGAGTTCTGTCGGACAACTCAATGGCGCCATGTCCTTACCGGGCAGTCTGTTTAAGCAGCCAATCCCTCTTGCCCTACCTTAAATAAAATAAAATAAATAAATAAATAAAGATCATTTTTCTCAAAATCTAAGAATTATAATTATTTGTATTATATTGTTATGTTATTATGTTACATATTGTATTATTGTATACTATTAATATTAGTCATATATTTGATATCAGCAAATGTTACACTCATTGTATATAAAATCAAACCAAACCTATGTTTTATATTTTACCGAAAAATTCAAGTAAAATATTTAAGTAAATAATGGTCTCTCTCCTCTATTCTCTTCAAACTTCACATGGGCGTCCATGCACACAAACACACACACACACACACACACACACACACACACACACACACACACACACACACACACACACACACACACACACACACACACACACACACACACACACACACACACGCCGAGCACCAGCACGTCACCATCACCATCAACGTAAAGTGAGGTATGATTGACGACGGGAGCTTTTACCAATATAAGGAGGAGGGTGAACGACCGCCCGAAAACCCACTCGCACGTCAGCATATCAGCAGCGAGACGCTTTCCGTCCCCTCCCTGCAGGAGTGTGATTTACAGGGCCTCGCGGTGCACGTGAGCACATAATGAAATGGTGAGCCAACCTGAGACCGGAGAACCCCCCCCCCCCAACCCCACCCCCCACGGTGTAGCATTTAGCTAAGTGTGCAGATTAGCATGAGAATGCAATGTCAGAACACAAACACACCTCTCTAATTGAACCATTGTTCATGTAAGCGACCCCCGCCGCCCCCCTTCCCACCGCTACTTCCTGTTTATGGACGGCCCTGTGTGTGTGTGTGTGCGTGTGTGTGTGCGTGTGCCTGCGTGTGCCTGCGTGTGTGTGTGTGTGTGTGTGTGTGTGGGTGTGGGTGTGGGTGTGGGTGTGGGTGTGGGTGTGGGTGTGTGTCTCAGTGTTTGGGCAAGTGGAAGGCGGCACCCGGTGACATTGATCACCTCTCCTCGACGGGGAGGAAGGGGCGCGGACACTAACCCGGCCGATAACGAGTCCAGTTGGTTATAATGCGAAATCCATCGTCTCTCAATCGAGACCCATTGATCAAACAGCGGGAACCTGGGAACGTGAGCCTGATTCTCCTCTCTGGCCTGATCCCTTCCTCCCTGCTGATCTGCGTAGTAGTCGCAGTAGTGGTGGTGGTGAAAGTGGCGGTTTGACTCTTCAAAAAATGACCTGATCACTTGGTAACAAAAACAAAAAAAGATTCATTTACGTTTTTCCGACTCTTTGTTCGTTTAATTTAGACGGTTTGATGCACAGGCGCGCGAGGGAGGATTTTCTCACAAGAAGAGTCTGTTCTGCTCTGAGTTGGGAGTGTGAATTTTCGCAAGATCCCCGCATTTCTGTCGAAATTATTTATTTTGGTGGAGTGCAAAGCGTAAATCGAGCTTATTCAATCCAAATCACGTCCAATGCCTTGGCCTGTTTTGCCTTGGACTGTAAGTCAGGCTGACTCCAGACTCCCAAGTCATTTACGGTATCAGAGAGTTTGCGACGACCGAATTGTTCGTGAGCTGTGCATCACCAGTGCATAGTCCCCTCCTCGGCGGCCACGCTCCCGTGCGCTCACTTTGTCCTTTCCGCTTTTGCCCGTCCGGCGGCCATCACTTAAAGGAGATGATGATGATGATGAGGGAGGAAGGGAAGGGGAAGGGGAAGGGGAAGTAAGCGCGCTAATGCAGAAGAGGCCGGCGTGGGGTGGGCGAGGTCCGCCCCCGCCCTCTGTCAGCAGGAAGTGGACCGCGGAGAAGGATGGGTTCGGTCACCTTGGCATCATCTGACTTTGACTGTTCGAGACGCCTCCCTCAAAGCTTTTAACGGGAAGGCAGATGTAATGGCCCTGTGGTTTTGGAGGAGGCCGTGGTCTCCGATGCGGTCGGGAGCGGGTCCTAATGCAGCGGCAGGTAATCCATCTGAAGCCGGGAGGACGCTCAACGCCAATTTAGGGAGAAAACAGGAAACCCGGCGCTGTGGCGTTGTTACCCCGCAGGACGTCCTGTTGGCATCCCCCAACACATTATACCGAGGCTGATTCTAGATTGATTCTGCTCTGGAGGGATAGGGATCTTGTTTTAACCAGTGTATATTTCCAAACAAGTGCCCCTTCTCAAATATTGGCTGTAGACCATTGACTGAGATGATCCTCTCGATGGCTTTTGTGACATGGTTCTGGCTGCATTTTTGGGATTCAGATTGAAAGTAAAAGCAACGGAATGCTTGCGTAAAAGAGGGGACCACTTTGCACGGATGAGTCAGAATACAGTGAATAACCAGGATAGCAGGATCATTTTTCAGCGAGATCTTTATTTTCCGACGCCTTCAACCTGGAGGGTTTCCGCGGCTCATTCGTCGGCCGAAAAACTTTCAGTGGGAGTTGAATTTTGTTTGACACTTTGTTTGAGCCAAATTGAGCTCTTTGAATTGATTGAGCATGAACAGCGTTTCATCATCACTCCAATAGTTTGGTGATATTCTTTGACCTTTTGCAGAATACCTGAGTTAAGCAGAATATAATGAAATAATCTGGCAATAATTAATGTGTTTTATTCAGATCGGATGTTGTTTACATGGCACTTGCAATATTTTGAATTTCGCTTTATTTGGAATAAAATCAGAAGAGACCGGACCGAACAAAGACGAGGTCAGATTAAAACCTATTTAACCGGTACAGCTGCAGAGGTTTCCATTGAATCCACATGCACCTTATTTTAACCTGGAGTTAATCCTGCAATTCTAATCTTTTCTACTCGTGTGATGTACATTTTTCTTTCTTTCGTAGTCTTCTTTGGGCCTGTTCTAGTATATCTCCTTCTCTTCCTGGAGGAGATACAATTCTCCCCTTCCAGGTTTCTCTTGAGATGTGCCGGTAGCACAGATTTTTTTATGTTTATCAGCGGCAAAAAAATAAAGGATTCTAGACATGAACATAACTTATTTAAAATAAATATTAAAACAAATTAATAAAGAAAAATAATAATAAATAATAAAATACAAAACATATAGTGTCCAGTTTATATCTTTTAAAATGTAATAAATTATACACATTTTACATTACCATCTTACCAGGGGGTTGAAAATGATGTGTTCATGGGGTCATTTCTTGGGGTCTCTTTTCACGATTGAGAACCACTAGTTTTCATATGCATTAGATTTTACTTTTAATTATATTTAGTTTTAACTTCAAGAGCGAGCTTGACATCAACTTTTAATTTGGTCCTGTTTGCTAACTGTAATATTTAATGTTAATATTTTGCTATTTTCTAAATTAGTCTTTTTTCTATTTACAAGGACGCAACTCCTTCTCAGCTCTCATGACACTATTATTATTATTATTATTATTATTATTATTATATTATTATCATCATCATCATCATCATCATCATCATCATCATCATCATCATCATCATCATTATTATTATTATTATTATTATTTTATTTTTTAATTTTTTTTTATTTTGTGTTTTATTTATACTTTTAAAATATTTTTTTGTACTATAATGTACAAGCTGAACCATGATCCATTTCCGGTCCATGAAAATATACTTCGGGAAATGATTCAGATTCTGATAATGAAGGAACAATTCCAGGAAGCAACAAAGCAAAAAAATAAATAAAAAAATCCTAAATTTCGGGAAGGCCCCTCGTCCTCCTTCCAGGTTCAGTCGCTCCGTCCAACTTCCTCACGACGCTGAGCTGAAACCCCAGCAAGGAAATTAATTAATCTGCCGTGGCTAATATCCACAGATTAGAGAAACACACAGTCCCACTCCGCCCTCCCTCCCTGCTGACACTCTATATCCTCCTCCTCCTCCTCCTCATCAGTCCATCTCTCCCGGGACCTCCGTCCTCTCACATCCCAGCATCCGGAGCACTTCTTTCTCTGAAACAGAAGAAGCCATTACATCTTTTCATTTTCCCGCCCCTCCCTCCCTCTCTCCCCTCCTCCTCTCTCCCCGTCACTCTCCCCCGCTGTCTTGTCTTTCTTTCTTTCTTTATCGCTTCCATGTTTCGCAAAAGTCCCCGAAGGCCGAGCTGATCGCCAAGCCGCGCCACGCCCCGCCCCGCCCCGCCCCGCCCCGCCACAAAAATCTTTGATATCTTAAACAGAGGGCATGGTGCCAGAGAGGAGGAGGAGGAGGAGGAGGAGGAGGAGGAGGAGGAGGAGGAGGAGGAGGAGGAGTGGTTATCCAAGGGAGGAACATCATCCCCCAAATCAAACAAAATGAATAAATAATCGTGGGCGGCTGCAGACACACTTTCATACTTGTGGTGCATGTCCAGGAGGATTGGTTTACCAGCCCCAGCGATCAACTGTTTGGCTTCTGCGGCTCCACTATTTACAGTTATATGATATAAGAGCTCGGTACTGACATCCCTAAATATGCAAGGGGGGGTAAATAAATAATTATTTTCATTTATTAACATTCATTCATCTATAGATATATATTTTTTATTTTGATAATGGGTTGCATTACATTCGATTTTTTTTTTTTACTTGATATGTATGATATGTTTACTCATGTGTTTTTAATGTTGTACAAAACAAATGTACTGTGGTAACAAAACAGAGCGATGCACACTGACAGCAGATAATGTTCCATCAGCTTCATGCATAATAAGATGGGAAACAAGAGAATATTTCCACAATTTTCCCCCCGGATTAAGTGTTATCTTTTAATAGAATAGAATATAGGAGAATAAAATACAATAAAATTGGATAGATAGAGTGACAGATAGACAGATAAATAGATAGATAGATAGATAGATAGATAGATAGATAGATAGATAGATAGGTAGATAGATAGATAGATAGATAGATAGATAGATAGATAGATAGATAGATAGATAGATAGATAGATGGATAGGTAGATAGATAGGTAGATAGATAGATAGATAGATAGATAGATAGATAGGTAGATAGATAGATAGATAGATAGATAGATAGATAGATAGATAGATAGATAGATAGATAGATAGATAGATAGATAGATAGATAGATAGATGGATAGATAGATAGATAGATAGATAGGCAATAATCATAATAACGTATGAATGAACCCAAAAATTTAATGATAAATGTGAAGAATTTGTCAGTATGCAATAAACCTCACAAAAATAACAGAAAACATTAATCCTCGGTATCAGCAATTTACACTCTGTGAAAAGTGGGAAATATACTTCCATATATTACATTGAATTTATTATGAGCAATATAAAAATGTACATCCATCAAATGTTCCTCATTTACCAAAATTGTATTAATAGTAATTATTATTTACATATTTGTAAAGTGTTCAGGAGCTCTGGACAGTTTTTTGTAAATATTTGGTGGCGATGAACTCATTCTGTTCCTATGCACCTGGATTAGGATCTTATCCAAAACAACGCTGCACGTCTCTACCTTTTTGGGGGATTTATCTCTTCTAACTTTACAGCACATTGTGCCACCAGCTCTTCTTATAGATTCCCTCTGGAAGGAAATGAAAATAAAATGGAAGGATTCTCCCGTTGATAGAGGAAACGTGCCTCAAGTTGCATTAATAAACACGAGATAATATTTTTCAATGCCAAATCGATTTTCATAAGGTTACATCCTTAATGTTTATATTTAAGCAACCGCCCCTCGTGTTTATACAATAGAGGGTATTTAAAGGAAGATTAAATTTTACCCGCCTGAATGTAATACAAACACAAAATTATACTTCTATTTCCACAGCAAGCTGTGCATTGTCATTTATTTATGAGGTTTCTCTTGCTGTCCTCTTTCTTTCCTCGACCAGCAGTAAATATGGAAATTGTGATTGTCGTTCTGTGTGTATTACATTGTGTGTGTGTGTGTGCGTGTGCGTGTGCGTGTGCGCGTGTGTGTGTGTGTGTGTGTGAACACATATACATAATGGAATACACAGGAACGTGTCTCCATATCTGTACATTTGCCTTTGTGTAGAGTCGAGTTTTTTGTTACTGGCGACGAGTTTACACTGCATGAAGCACTGTCCCCGCTCCTGTGTAGAGGGACCAAACCGGATATATAGACTGTAAATATATATATATATATATATATACATTTAAAATATTCAAAGGCGTAAACTTAATTAGGGGTGGGGGTGTTAGGACGAAAAGCAATTTCCATTTCGATTCTTTCAGAGCTACGCAAATACATTTCTCCTCCTTAATCATTGGTTTCCAGGGATAATTGTTATTATGACAAGTTAAATAGTGGCAGGTTGAAAAGGAGGTGCAGCGCTACGTCAGCGCCTGGACGTTGTATGTGTTGCGACTCATCTCACACGTGTTCACACTCAGAGGAAACCAGTCACCTTCACAACCATGAGTTTACCATGGTGCTCATCAGAGTCAGAGGCTGAAAGCATCACAGATTGTCAAGCTATCTACCTGCCTACCGACCTACCGACCTGCTTACCTTTCTGCCTACCTGTCTACCTAGGTATCTACCTACAAACCTACCTACCTAACTAGCTACCTACCTACCCGCCTACCCGCCTACCTACCTACCCGCCTACCAACCTACCTACCTACCTACCTACCCGCCTACCCACCTACCTACCTACCTAACTGTCTACCTGCCTCCTTGCCTACCTACCTACCTACCTATCCACCTACCTACTTAACTGTCTACCTGCCTCCTTGCCTACCTACCTACCTACTTACCTACCTACCTACTTACCTACCTACCTACCAACCTGTCTACCTACCTATCCACCTACCTACTTAACTGTCTACCTGCCTCCTTACCTACCTACCTACCCGCCTACCCACCTACCTACCTACTTACCTTCTTACCTACCTACCTGTCTACCTGTCTACCTGTCTACCTACCTACCTACCTACCTATCTACCTACCTACCTACCTACCCGCCTACCCACCTACCCACCTACCTACCTTCTTACCTACCTACCTGTCTACCTGTCTACCTACCTACTTACCTACCTACCTACCTACTTACCTACCTACCTACCTACCTACCTACCTACCTACCTACCTACCTACCTATCTACCTACCTTACAACCTACCTACCTACCTACCAACCTGTCTACCTACCTATCTACCTACCTACTAAACTGTCTACCTGCCTACCAACCTACTTACCAACTTACCTACCAACCTGTCTACCTACCTATCTACCTACCTACTTAACTGTCTACCTGCCTCGTTACCTACCTACCTACCTACCTACCTACCTACCCACCTGCCTACCTACCTACCTACCTACTGTACATACCTACCCATCTACCTAGCTACTTAACTGTCTACCTGCCTACCTACCAACCTACCTACCTACCAAAATGCTGTGCTTGATTGTCATTTCCCATCTTTAACTCCTCCAGAATTTGAAAATATCCTGACTGACTGCGTTCACCCGTTCCCTACTTTTGTTTCCAATACAAAACATGACATTCATTCTATTTCCAATTAGACAAATTAGTAACAGTATCATCATCATTTCTCCATTAATGCACCTGAATGTTCTTTCGCCCAAAACACTCTTGAATGACTCATTGATTGAAGGAGTCCACTGCTTTTATCAACAGATCACATATACCCCTGACAGAGTTTAAAGTATTCTCCCCTCTCTCTCCCTCGCTCTCACTCCAGCTGTGAGATACAATTACTTCCAGGAGTAAATTCTACATTTCCGGAGGGCCAGATCACTTAGACCACAATGCCAGCGCTCAGTAACTTTAGAGCCCCTGCAGGCCCTCGGTGATAGACCCATGGTCCTCGCAATGAACCTGCTAACGAATGCGACGCAACCCTACTGTTAACGTCCCTCCAACACCAAAGGTGAAGCAAAGATAAAACAATTTGAGAGTGCTAGTCAGACCTTGAGACAGAGAGACACAAAGAAATTAAAATAAAGACACAAATTAGTTAATGCCTTTACTCTGGGTTACAGACGTCCCGTTATGCTCCTTTTTTACGCAAGTTATCATAGGTCTCTGAGGTCCCCAAAACTTGTTTTTGAATTTCTTTTGCTGAATATAGCACTCAGATTATGCATTCTAGCCATTTTATACATTTTATTCCTCTAAATCCATTGTGTTCCTGATGCTCTGTTTCAGTGGGAGGAGCCAGGCTCCCGAGGCGGGTTCCACTGATTTCACCTTGTCAGTCCACCAAATGTATCGCATGCCGCAGCCTGTCTGACCGTGGACACGCACACACACACACACACGCACACACACACACACACACACACACACACACACATACACACACACACACACACACACACACACACACACACACACTGCAATGCCTGATCAAACAAACATGAGTTGACAAGAATAAATAACAACATTTTCATCACACACACACACACATACACACACACACACACGCACACACACACACACACACACACACACACACACACACACACACACACACACACACACACACACACACACACACACACACACACACACACACACACACACACACACACACACACACACATTTCCGTTGTCTGCAATTTTGTCACGGACAGTAAGTATTAATTCCTCTTTTCTTTTAAAGATTTGTGCTGGTCTGTAAGCCAACAACAGAGCACTTCCCCTGCTTAGCTCTTAGCTTCGCTGCTCGCGGGTCCGGTCGCGCTTCAGCCGTGGGTGGAGTCACTCAGATGGAGGGCGGTTCTAATTCTAATTTGTCTCAATGCTACGTGCGACTGAGACACAAAGCCGAACGGCTCGTTTTAAGACATGTTTTCTGAAACATGAACAAAAAACTGACTGAGTTGTCTTATTCCACAGTCTGTGTGTAAGTAGGCCCATCAGAGACCAAAATGTTGGTGCACAAGCACTCACAAACTGAGTTTTGCCAAAAAGGTCCCCTTTAACTATAGAGAGTGCACTTGTTCAACACTCGCAAAGGTCCTTGTGCACCACTACAATGTACTACAGTGTTTACTAGAGTGTACTAGAGTTTTCTACAGTGCACTACAGTGTAGAGCAGTGTGCTGCAGTGCACAGCCATGGCTGGTCTTAGTGATTTGGAGGCCCCAGGCAGGACCAGTGTGAGGCCCCTCTCCAACTCACTTAATGCAAAAATGGCTAGTAAACAAAAACTACAGTATTTAGAGGAAGCTTTTATCTGTGAGAAAAGCTAAATGAGAATTCTAACTGAACCACTCAAACACTCGCACCTCAATGAGAAGACAACGGGACACGATTATGAATATATGAAATACAATTTTAAATAGTGCTCGTTTTGTTTGCGACTCTACCTGCAGAGACTCACAGGCCGAACTGAGACTCCAACCTGGAACAAAAAGAGCCGAGAGCCCTGAATCCCAAACAGAGGGAATAACGCTGTCTTACAGTGCTGAGTCACAGGTCCAATCCATATTCTGCCATCCAAGTCGCCGCCATTGGTTCATGAATTCGATGACTGGAGGAGACAACAACAGTCAGTAAATCTCTGTGGCTCAAAGACATCAGTCACTTTAGGACTTTTAATGCTGAGAGAGCCTTTTGAAAGGCAGCACCCCAGTTGTTGACAACTGTAGAGATGAGCGGCGAAGTTTCTCTCGTAGAAGAAACTGTATAAGAATATTGTTTTATACAGTGGACGTCTGAATGAACACTAGTATTACTCCAATGGACGCTGCACGGTTTTTCTCAGCAATATTTCTTAAAGCTGAGACATATGACATCAACACCGTAGAGGATGGCAGTAAAACAGTCAGTCAGTTCTGAGGTGGTTCAAAAACTTCAGCCACGCACAGCTTCCTCCTGGAGAAGCCCCTCGCGCCATCATTCCTGGGAGGGGGCACCAAGTCCCCACCCCCAGACCCCACCATGGGTGGGATTTGTTGTTGTTGCTACCTGGGCGGAGAGGGAATCGAAGCGGTCAACCGGCAGACTGGGTGCACTATCACACCATCAGGCCACCGGGTCTCCTTGACGCTGAGCGCTGGCCTCTTTTTAAGGTGCACTTGTGTTGCCGGCTTTCAAAAGATCACCTGGCACCGAGACCCTCAAGTCCTCCAACACAGAAGTTCTCATCCAGCATAGATATGGAGGAATATATTTGATCACAACAATTATGGGTCATTTTATACAATATAAATTACAGTGCATTACAGTGTACGGTAGCGTGCTACAGTGTGCTACTGTACAGTGTGCTTTCTTACATACATTTTAATCTACATTCTAAATGCTCTTTCCGAAACATCAAAAATTGTTACCTGCTTATTAAATTGTACCATAACGTTTATCAATATGCCTGCAATAGTTCAACTAGTTTAACTTCAACTTATTTCCTTGAATTGTGCTTTGGCACAGACATCTTGTTTTTGAGGTGCAAGCAGCAATTAAATGGCTCTGGTCATTCAGTTCATATGAAATCAAGCCAATCTTTGATATCGTTTGTATACTGTAGCTTTCCACAACAGATACCAGTCGAGCTTTCAAAGCTCAAAACCTAATTTTAGTCACAATTGTGACCAGGTGGATTAAATGGGGTTAGAAGCAAAAAAAGAAAAAAGAAAATAAGTTTTGAAGTTTAGAAGAAAAAAAATTATATCTATCTATCTATCTATCTATCTATCTATCTATCTATCTATCTATCTATCTATCTATCTATCTATCTATCTATCTATCTATCTATCTATCTATCTATCTATCTATCTATCTATATATATATACTGTATATAGACACCTTCATCATTTGTTGTTTTGTGTTCACAGTTACACCCGTTTATTTCCCTTTAAAAGAATGTATTGTTGCAATGGCAACAATACAGGCACAGCAAATACACTTTCAATTTATCTCCTACAATAGTAACAGGCCATTTTCTTCTTGCTTTTTCCCCCTGTTTGGGTTGATGTAAAAATGACCTTTATTTGGAAGGTAATTGTGCAGGTCCTCTCCGTGAACGTCTGATTGTGATCTCTCTCTCTCTCTCTCCCTCGCGCTCTCTCTCTCTCTCTCTCTCTCTCTCTCTCTCTCTCTCTCTCTCCTCTCGCTCTCTCTCTCTCTCTCTGTCTGGGTGTCTCTCGCCCAGCAGAGTGCTGGATCAGCAGGGTTCCATCCTGGTCTCCTCTGTCCTCCCAAGGTGTCCTCTGGCGGCACGAGCCCCGTTTCAAGCCCCAAACCACACCTTTATAAAGGAATCCCTCCCACTCCATCCTCCATCCTCCATCCTCCCTCCACTAATTCCAACCTAAAGATAAAGATAAAGATGAAGATAAAGATAAAGATAAAGTCCTGCTTCAGTCAATTCCAAAGCGGAAAAAAATGAATGAATGTACAATTAAAACACTGTTTTTATTTGCTTTGTTTGGAAAAAAAGATCACTCTGATCTGAGCTGCAGATCGTGCCCGCCGCTGCAGAGCAAGATACTCAACGTATTGGTATGGTCCACTTTAGGGGTGTCTGAAATCCTATTACAAGATTCTTCCAGGCATGAATATGGGAAATATATTGTAATGTTTACCATTACAGGTAAGAACGATATACAAATGTTCCAACCCCCCCGACCTGTTGTTTTTACCTCTTTTGGGGCGATCCAAGTCTTAATTAGGGGCGTCAGACTCCCCGATCCCACCCCGTAATTCGAACAATGGTTGTTTGTCTCTATGTTTATGGTTCTCACCCGTGGTGTTCCCCCCCCTCTTGGAGAAGTAATGATGATTCCCTCTTTACAGACCAAAACAAGGTAAGACCGCTCTCCAAAGAGGGGGATTGGTGGCGGTCTTGTCTAGCAAAGCACTGTGCTCTTGTCATCTCTCAGGTCGTCCAGAGGACAGAGTTATTACAGCTTTTCTTGATGATTAATAAACAGTGGCATTGCAGGTTGAGAATTTGAATTCCACTTGCAGATGAACTCTGTCTTGGATGCAATGGTGTCAAATACTCTGTGTTGTATGCCCAGCCTGCTGACAGCACAGGTAAAAAAAAATAAATAATAATACAAATAAAAAGAAGCATCATCCCCCTCATCCTCAAAAATAAGTCTGTTTAATTTTCATTCAATTATGGACAAAGGGCATCCCTCTCTATTCCTTAAACTACAAAAGAAAAAATAAACAATTGAATTAAAGGGAAAGGGAGTGGTTTTTTGAGATCATTTCTAATATGTGTTAGCTTCCTAGTTGGGCTGTCAGAATGTCAGACCCGACTTGCCCCGTCTGAGGAAACACAAGAGAGAAGGAAATTTAGGCAAATGCAAAAATGTTGGTGTGTGTGTGTGTTACTTGCGTCATGTGTGTGTGTCTGTGTGTGTATGTGTGTGTATGTGTGTATGTGTGTGTGTGTGTGTGTGTGTGTGTGTGTGTGTGTGTGCGTGCCGTGGTCATGGAGGTGTTAAGGTCGTTCCAGTCTGACTGACATGTTGTGTCATGTGTCTCCGTCCTCCTCGTCCTCTGTCCTTCTCCAACTCCTTCCTTCCTCCCTCTTTCCTCTCTCTCTTTGTGTTCAGGACAGAGGGGGGCTTCCCTTTCTTTTTTTATCACATCCAAAAATAAAATGATCAAAGCAAAAAAAAAAAAATGTGTGTATGTTGATTGTCTTGTCATAGCGCTGGTAAAAATAAATTTGATGACACGTCGTTTTGTACCAGCATCTGTCGGTTTGAGATGACTTTTTTTTTTTTATGATTAAATGTTGTATAATTAACTGTTTAGATATAATACATTCATGAATTTAACATTACATTTATTTTATAAAATTGAGCCTTGTTGAATATTTATATTAATTATTTATCTCTATTTATTTGTATTCGTGGAATTGTATTGCATCGGTTGTTAAGGATGGTTTTTATTTTGCTTAAAATTAAATTGAAATATAGTATTTGCAGAAGGATTTGACAATAATAATTCAATATGTCAATATTCACTATTAATTTTATTATGAATTATTAAAATGTATTATATGAAGTATTGCATGAATAATAAAGTCAACCAAGCAAATATATGTAGTGAACATAAGCAAAAAGGTAAGTAAATGTTAAGTATTAAGTGTATTTCGAGTAAATTTATGAACTTTATTAATTCCTGGAAGGAATTTGCGGCGGTAGAGCAGCAGAAACAGTGCAGTCAAGGCAGAGATACAAATTAAAATGAGATCAAATGAACAAACATGTTCGTCTATCTATACAAAGTGAACAGACTTGACATTTTAAAGGTATGTCATTGAAATGGGGAATAAATGATTTAAGGACACCATCCCTCCATGTTGGAATATATATACAAACTATATCCTCCCTGTGTATATTGTCTATATGATGACGGTGGAAAGCGGCCCACACCCTCGACGACCGCAACCGCAGAGCGATCCATAGTGTCTGGAAGGTGTAGGGTTGCCTGTTTGATACCACGGAGGGGAGGGCTTAGGTTTGGATTTATATTTATTTATCTATTCATTTATTTATTTTCCTATCTTGCTTTTCGCCGCGTCACCAATAATTGTGAAACTTCAGCCCGTCGGCCTGGCTGGACACGGCGTCGAGTTTCCCCCTCCCCCTTGGCGTCCAGAGAAACGGGAACATCAGCGAGCTCAGGTTCAGGCCGGACGGGGAAATGGAGACTCTGACGCCACCTTTCCTGGATTTTAGCGTTTTTAATTTTGTTTGAGACACTTATTTTAGCAACGTTATGTATTAGTGCGTCATGCGTCGCCTGTGCTGTGTTCCACCAAAGTGACACAATCTGCTGCTTTAAAAGAATAATTGTTTCTCGTAAAGTGTACTTTTGTTTCATGTCGCCAATACATGCTTCAAGAGAAAGAAAGAAAGAAAGAAAGAAAGAAAAAGTTTTAGATCTTAGGCTTAGGGATTTTCAGCTAAACTAAGTACAGGAGGTAAAGTATGAAGTGAATATCAAATGTTATGTAAACATATGGAGTATTAAGTAAATATTTAATAGGCTAAATAGGAAGTAAAAATAAACTATTTGAAAGAAGTAAACACATAAACAAGAAAGGGTAAAAATGAAGAAAGAGCAACATTTTTGCTTACCCATATGTAAGCAAGTCTCAACCTCTGAGATAAAACTCAGAGCTCCTTTATTTCTGGAACAATTAATGGATAAAATAAATGGGAGCAATAAAGTTATTAAAGAAAGATATAAAGTAAATAAGTAATGAAAGAAAGAAAGAAAGAAAGAAAGAAAGAAAGAAAGAAAGAAAGAAAGAAAGAAAGAAAGAAAGAAAGAAGCAATATATTGTATGCTGCGTCATTTGTCTCTGAAGCATTTCACAGCCTTGACACAATCTTGATGCTTTTTAAAATTGTACCCTCACAAAATTGTATTTTTAAGAGATATTTCACAGCTCTACCCGTCTCTTTAAATCCTCACAAGATCCGCTGACCGGGACAGCGCCTCAGTGCTGAGGAGATTTAAATGTTTGATTTGATGAATTTCTTTGGCCATCGATTGTTGTCTGACCTAAAAATATAAATATCCAAGAAGAAGAAGAAGAAAAAGTTCTTCCTTTTCTTCCGCCTTTGTTAATTTTAAATTTTCACACATCTCCCAATAACCCAGATATTTTTTAAATTTTTAATAGATTCCTTCATGGTATGTAACCCAGTTCATTAATCCAGAAATAGCCGGTGCAGCAGTGATGGAGGCAAGCAGAACCAGGACGGTGTTCCTCTGTTCGGGAGAACCAGATGCTAAATGCTGCACGGCGCAAAACAAACAAAACAACAGGAGAAACCCTGCTCTGCCTTTTGTTTGTTTGTTGTACTTACAGTTTGCTCGCACATTAAACAGTGTAAATGAATGTGGTAATTAAAGCCGAGCATGTGTGTGTGTGTGTGTGTGTGTGTGTGTGTGTGTGTGTGTGTGTGTGTGTGTGTGTGTGTGTGTGTGTGTGTATGTGTGTGTGTGTGTGTGTGTGTGTGCGTGTGTGTGCGTGTGAGTGGAGGCGGTGGTTTATCGCTGTGTTTCTTTCAGATGAAAGGAGTGTGTTTTCCACGGAGCAGAGAGTGGGATTGTACTCGGCAGCATCACACCCACTTGTTTACAACGGAGTCCCCGGGGAAGCCCACTCTGTTTGGGAGAGGGAGAATTAAAATAACACACACACTGCAGAGTGGGTTTTAAAGTTTTTACATTGCATTGCTGATAAAATGAATGGATAAAAGAAAGAACGAAAGAAAGAAAGAAAGAAAGAAAGAAAGATAGAAATAAAGAAAGAAAGAAAGAAAGAACAACAGTTTTACATTACATTATGATAAAATGAAGAGATATTTAAGAAAAATCAAGAAATAAAGAACAAAGTTTTACGATTACATTACCAATAAATAAGTAATAAGTAAGTAATGAGCAAGTAATAAAGGTATATAAGTAAGCACAAATAAAAGTTATACATGATAAATAAGAGAAAGAAAGAAAGAAAGATAGAAATAAAGAAAGAAAGAAAGAAAGAACAACAGTTTTACATTACATTATGATAAAATGAAGAGATATTTAAGAAAAATCAAGAAATAAAGAACAAAGTTTTACGATTACATTACCAATAAATAAGTAATAAGTAAGTAATGAGCAAGTAATAAAGGTATATAAGTAAGCACAAATAAAAGTTATACATGATAAATAAGAGAAAGAAAGAAAGAAAGAAAGAAAGAAAGAAAGAAAGAAAGAAAGAAAGAAAGAAAGAACAACAGTTTTACATTACATTATGATAAAATGAAGAGATATTTAAGAAAAATCAAGAAATAAGAAAAAGTTTTACGATTACATTACCAATAAATAAGTAATAAGTAAGTAATGAGCAAGTAATAAAGGTATATAAGTAAACACAAATATAAGTTATACATGATAAATAAGAGAAAGAAAGAAAGAAAGAAAGAAAGAAAGAAAGAAAGAAAGAACAACAGTTTTACATTACATAATATAAAAATAATAATAATTCAAGGGAAAGCAGAAAAACAACTATGTTTTTACATTACATTACCGACAAAATCACTGGATAAAGTTAAGAAATAAAGAGCAACGTTTTTACATAACAAGAATGGATGAATGTGGGCTATTGGCTTCTCTGCAGGTTTGGGGTTCTTCTGCGGCTGCGGTGCTTTGGGCTCGGTGTGTTCCTGCGGCCGTAGGGTGTCTGTGCTGTTGCGGCGGGCCTCTCGTGCTCGGAGGCACTGCCATACCATACACACACACACACACACACACACACACACACACACACACACACACACACACACACACACACACACACACACACACTGCCAGCATCTGTCTCACTCATGGTGATTCAGAACATGGTAAGGTTGAGGGGGACTGGTGGAAACCACAAATGTATAACAGGAATGCTGTGTTCTTGATTTGTCATTCCACATATCATTTAAAGGACGGATGTATTGTAAGCAGCGCTTGATGATTAATAAAGATTGGCTTTGCAGGTCTGTATTTGAACTCCAGATTAACTGCGGATTAACTCTGTCTTGGACGCAGTGGCATACAAATGCCCTGCGTTGCATGGCTGCCTGATGAAAGCACGAAAAAAGAAAAAAGGTTTGGATTCAGATTCCGATTCTGAGAAAAAGTGTTGTCAAGGCTTATCAAGATGTTTCACAAAAATAATAATGTTGTTTATTGTCTTGCGTTGGTCCCACAGATGAGGGTCCAGAATTGAAGTTAGAGAGGGTACCATCCTGTGTCTCCTCTCCCTGGGTCGACGGTGCGTCTTCCACTCATCGTCCCGGCACAGAGATATGGCGTCTTAAATAGATGAATGCAGATGAAAGGGGATGGAAATAAACGAGTGTTAAAGACGCTTCTTCCCCCGGTGCAGTTCATCTGATGCTCTGCTCCACGGAGCCGCTGACCTTTATAATCAAAGCGTTCGCTAATTGCGCTGATATTATTAGACGGAGGGGAGCGGGCGTTCCAAGTCGCTGCTATATCCGCCCGCCCAGGATTTCGGAATGTCCCGGACGTTATCGCCGGGAAAGTTGACTTGGGAAAGTCAGATCAAAACTGTAGGGAACTTGTTTCAGAGTTGGAGGGATGGGGGGAGCGGGGATTCCTCCCTCTCTGAACCCTTGTTAAGGTCCCTTTTTGTCTTTTTTTTTTTTGTTTTTCCTTGAGCAAAATTCCCGCTTGTGAAGCCTTTGGAGAGGCTGTACTATGAGTAATGGCTATAGAAATACACTTGACACTTGTCTTGATTACGTCACAAGGATGTGAATGCCCCAAAAACCACTTCATTGTCCTGGATTTTCGGTGAGAGAGATTTCGTCTCGTCCTCTGGATTCGTATTGATGTTCTTTGCTGGCGCTCTCACTCTGTTGTCACATCATACACAAACACAAATACATACCTGTACGTAAGGACGACACACACAACACACACACACCGACACACCGACACACACACACACACACACACACACACACACACACACACACACACACACACACACACACACACACACACACACACACACACACTTAGAGGCACAGAGGGATGTTAATTGAACAGAGCAGCATGGAGTAAGCCAATTACATCACCGCTCCAATTAAAATAAAACACCAGGACTCTTTTAAGCCGTCCTGCAGGGGAGAGAAAATGAGACGAGGAAATAAGACAGAAATAACAAGTAAAAAAAAAAAAAATCATCATTATGTTCATTTTAATTAAAAAATTGGATTCGTTGCAATTAACTCCAAACGACTCCCCTGTGGCTCGATGAAAAAGCAAATGATTGGTCTTTCTGTTTTCCAGCGGTTCTTAGAGCTCTATGGCGTCCCGTGATTATCTCCCTCATAGTGTTGTATGGTGTTTTTTAACAGATTTTTAACGATTGAGCGGGAATGTGTTCTCCAAAACAAAATTGTCTGGGCTTCCTAGTGTTAAAACTGTAATATGAACGTAATAAATGGACCCAGAAGTTCAGTTAAATTGTTTTTTTCCCTTTAGCTTGATCATATATGGAGTTAACATGGAGGTGCTTTAAGCAGAAGCTTCTGATCCTGTAAAATAAAAATAAAATAAAATGAATATAGTCTCTTCTTATTCAATTTTATTATCATTAAACTTATTTATTAATTTAAGCTCATACTTAATTACGTGTATACATATTGGTCAATTTATTTTTCTATGTATGTATTTTGTTGGTTTAGTTATTTTTTATATATTTATAATTTTTTTTACATATCAATTTGCATCATTGCCTTTAGTTGTCTGATTTTGACTTAGGATTAATGATTTTTTTCCACCACGTTTTAAAATTATAAAAGTAATGTAAAAATGTAAAAATGTTTTGATTTTGATGTTGTTATTACTTATATTATTGTGTCTGTTGTTGGTTTTTTGTTGTTATTGTTTTATTATTATGATTATTATTATTATTATTTTTTAATTATTATTATTATTTTTTATTATTATTATTAATTTTTAGGGTGTCAAGCACCGAAGGTGCAACACGCTATGGATATTCTACGTTTTATTATTATTATTCTGCAACGTTTTCTAGATCTCCATGTTCCCACCAGTCACATTTAAGGCATTTCGGCAAATTCATAGACGTTGGTCTCAATCGCCTGAATCTTAAATTGTGGACCAATCGGACCATGTGCCTTGCACCAACAGGGCACAGTTGCACATTCCACATGGCCACACTGTATCTTGCACACCGTTCATCCCACCGTCACAACCATGGTGAGATGCATCTCCTCCTGATCTACAACTTTGCCACTAACACCAGTGATTTCTGCCTCATCAGATCATCCGCCATTTTGAATTGTCTGAAAAACATACTGTGACACTTCCTCCTCGGCCATTTCACCAATTTCAACCAAACCAGATTTATTGGATTCTCTGCACCTTTACTGTTCAAAGCTGCAGACATGTTACACAAACTGCCACCAATCCCCCTCTTTGGAGAACGATCTTACTGTGTTTTGGTCGATAAACAAATAATCATCATAACTAACTAGTCGCTCCCACCAGGGGTGAGAGCGACATCCACCTACAGAATTTAATTTCTACAGCATGGATCACCTCACGCTAATTGTTTGTTCTCGGTTGAGAATTCCCCAAAACTTGAAAAAGAGGATGATGATGAAGTTCTAATCTTTATTGATCGATATATAAACACGCGGAATCAGAGTCGGAACCAGAATCAGCTTTATTCGCCAAGTATGTCCACATACATACAAGGAATTTGACTCAATATTTCTTATTACCCTGAATGTTCAAACATGGACTAGACATACAGCTGAAACAAAAAAAACCAGAGCTAAACACAAACATTTAACTACTATATACAAATGTAGATGTATATAAAAGTATATATATATATATATATATATATATATATATATATATATATATATATAAACAGAAATAAAATTGTCACAGGAAGGCAATAGTGCAATGGTGCAGAGTGCACAGATGCTGGAATAAATATGGAAAAATTAACAGTTAATTTATATACATGAGGTAGGTGGATATGACATATGTATATTTACAATGCCACCTGATTCAGACATAGACATGTATGACATTGTATCTGCAAAAGCAAAACAGCGATAGACACTCAAAAACAGCAAAAATAAAAACAAACAAACAAAACAACAAAAAAAAATATATATATATATACATATATATTGTTTAAAACTTTCTGATATTTGGGTGAATCAGTACAACAGAGATATTTGACAATGTTGGAATGCAAACATGGACATTCAATATGTTGTCGATGCATATTCTTGTATAGTTTATGTCGTGTCTTTACAATTCAAAAGCAGAAAGAGAAATGCGTTCGCTATTACAACATGAGCAACAAGACGCTTCAAAACCCAACAATATCAATGCAGAACAAGCAATAAAACAATTTGGTTCTGTATATCTATTTAACAGAGAAATATCTGGGCAATAAAGTGTATATCGCTGAACAAAAATGAGACTCAAAGAAGGATCTCAAAAAATTCAGTTCATTCCAACTAGATACCGAATACTGACCAAATCTGAAAGTTGGACGCATTAAAAAACATGGAAAAAACAAGAGGGCGATTTTCCCGCACAGAACATCGAGAGAAATATCATCAAAGTCCGTTGCAACTGTATCTACCTTATTATTTAGATGGTGAATTGAAACTGCTCCAAATATAATACTTGTGAGCAATTCGACAACACAGGATTTGTTCAAACTAAAGATTCCTGTTTGGAGTGTTAAAAATCCGTAGTTGATTACGACCGAAAGCCTTTTGAAAAAGAAGCTGACAAAATTCAAAAGGCATGAGAAGATGGAGAATTGAATGCAGCCATGGAAGATGCACGGGGCCAATTTGTGCCCACAGACACAACTGGAACGTGACAACTTGAACACACGACAAAACAAAGGACAAGCGCTGAAGAGAGTCACGAAAAAACAGACTCCAGACTCCAAACGAAATGAAAACCGAAATTGAACAGTCGAACCTAAGCCACATGGAATAAACAAACAAGAGGGGCTGACTTTGATGTGTACCCTCAATTCCAAACCATCTCTCATCTTCTTTAAAATACGTAATTGGTGCTTCAAAAAGATGCATGGAGGAAGTCCTGCGCCATTTCATGTATTCATATCTGATGGTGCCAGCACGGGTAAATCTCATTTTAATACAAGCATTATATTGTGAAAGGAATCGTATATTGTCGAAACTCTCTCAGAATCCTGAGGAAGTACATATTAAGTTAACAGCACCAGGTGGTGTAGCAGCTTGTAACATTAACGCAGCAATCCACAATACTTTTACAACAGGAACGAATGCAAGTCTACCCACCACTTGGAGAAGAAACTGCAATACATACCAAACAGGACTAAACTGGACCCTGTGTATTGCCTGCAGCGTTATTATTTTTATATTTTTTTAATTATTATCATTATTATTATTATTATTATTATTATTATTATTATTATTTTATGTTCTTAGGGGTTCTCAGGTGACTCTGCCAAAGGGAAAGGCTTCTCTCCGGGCGCCTCTCACAGCGACACTCACCAGACGAGCGTTTGATTAATCGCCGCGATGAATGATCGAAACATTCCATGTATTATTATTTTTTTCTTGTCAACTTTGTCTGACCCTGTCGTAAGTCAAAATTCCCTTCCCGTCCTCAGCGATGACATTGTTTGGTTGTGGACATGATGTGTTGAAGTGTGCATGGTGTATGGATCACCATGGTGATAGGGGCTGAGTGGTTAAAGCCTGATGACTAATAGGCTGTCAGGGTGGCACTCTGCTCCACTTGGTCACACAAATCAACCCCTCTCTCTCTCTCTCTCTCTCTCTCTCTCTCTTTCTCTCTCTTTCTCTCTCACACACACACACACACACACACACACACACACACACACACACACACACACACACACACACACACACACACACACACACACACACACATACCATGTGCCACCATCTACTCCTATCTGTATCTTTGGATAAAGCTGTCCATCAGGTTGGGTCACTCAGAGTCAAAATCTTTTCACGGCATGAAAAAGGAAATATATCTGACTTTGATAACTGTTTGAAGGAGCCATATTATACTCCCTTTAAACAGGTTAATATAGGTCTACAAAACATTTTTTGCTGTTTCAGTGTGCGTGTCTCTTTATATTAAATGAAGCTGCTGCTCCCCATGCCCACTCCGGAGCTGTTTGCCCCACTTCTGTCACCCAATGGGGTAAGAGTATGGTTCCGTTGTATGAAGTATGTGAACATTCACTTATTTCACCTCAGGATTTTTTTAAATCTCCCTCGTCTGCAGTGAGTCAATGACAGTTGGTATTAATTCCTCTATTTAATTTTGTAATATTTGTGCTGGTCTGTGCAGCAAACAGAGCAGTTCTAATGCTTCGGGGGTCCGGCGGTTCTTGGTAGTTCTCCAGCCGTGGGTGGAGTTACTCAGATGGCGTTCTGATTCAAGTGATTCTCCAAGTGACGTCAGAAGGGGTCGCAAATGTGAACGGCTTGTTGAATCACGTGGTTTCTGAAACATGGAGCCAACAGAAAAACTGACTGGGTTGTGTTTTTCACAGTTTGTGTGTTAGTAGGCCCATTAGAGACCCACAAGCATGCGCAAATATATGCACAAGCATTGAAAAAAGTGAGTTTTTCATAACAGGTCCCCATTAAATTGTCGCTTCACAACAGAGATGTCTCTTTGATGCCAACGTTTAGGCTTGTTTTCCAAGCAAGTTGATTTTCAAAGACAAAATAAACAAGACACCACAATAGGAAGGAAAGCAGGGTGTCTATTTCCATAACAACAAAAGAGGGCGGTAAGAGAGTGACTGAACGAGTGTAGGCACGGTGCATTTTTCGTTTTGTTCAATAAGGAAATTGAGTCAAATAAAATACATCTAAAATAATAACACAGTATTTTTATTTACCTTATTTAGAGGAACGGTGATATGCCTGCAATGGGTTCCTCTCCAATGTCTCCATTAGATGGAGACATGCATGGAGACACGCATGTGTACGTATGTGTGTACATATAAATACGTTGCACATATTTATATGTACTGTATGTGTGTGTATAAATAAGTATTTGTGGGTATAAATGCACACAGATATAATCATTTGTGTCTATAAACGTTCACCCCTGTGTGTGTAGGGGGTTCAAATGTAAAAATCCAACAAATCCAACGTGCACTTGTGGCATTGAGAACACATACTACCTCTGGTAATGGTGATGAATGAAGCTAGAGCACCACACACAAAGCTGGAGAGACAAGAGACAAACAATTAAAACACTGAAATGAAGATACACATAAACACTCATCTGCGCATGGCAACACACACACACACAAGCACACACCTGCGGATAGGCAGGGAAATAATATAGTATTTCAGGTAGCTCTCCTGTACGCTCCTCCATCACAAAAGTGCGAAGATAAATATTCACTTAATAAAGCGTAACTGAAATTGACGATGTAATGCATCAGGCTAATAGCTGGAAGCCCCCAGTTCCTCCGGTTTGGTTCGAGAGGAGTTGGGAGTTGAGTTGAGAGTCGGCTCATGGAAGAAGTGATGTCTTGGCATCCGAGATGTAAATTCGGGCTCATCTATCTATCTTTTAACCCCGGCGATGGAAAGAACAGGTTCAGGGGAAACGGGGCCACCGGCAGTTCTGCCCAAGTGGAAAAGATCGGGTGTGGTGAGCTACGTCTGACAGCGAGGGAGGTTGGATGTGGCCATTTCCTTGTGTCTGGCCATCTGAGGTGCTGTTGCGTCTGGAGGGGTAGGGGTTGCATCACGGCAGACCCGAGCCAGAGCCCACGGTCCCACTTACTGCATTCCATACCCACCACTAATAAGGGCACTCGTACTGTGGTCTCCACACTCTGCGTCACCCACTGAGCTCAATGTTATTCGCATAGATATAATAGGAGAGGTTGGGCTTTTTGGGGGGGCACATGGAAAAGCCCAGTGTCGTAATTCTGATTTCAGAAAAGAGAGGGATGGATATGATGGATGAGAGTGGGGGGAAAAAGAAACGGAAAGAAGGCGCAGGCCTTTGAGGCCTTCATTGGCAGTGAATCGGTGAGCAGAAGAGTCAAACACATCACGCTCTGCAATCAACTCCAGGGAAAACCACAAACTGAAGATTTATGGCCTTATCATCATCATTCCAGGTCTAGACCAACCCAACCAGGGACAGCCCAAGCATTCTTAAATCCTGAGTACTTTTAGATATATCTTCTTGAATAAGGGTTTCAATGTCCAAGGATGGATGGATGGATGGATGGGTTAGGTTGGATGGCGCTTTAGGTTTGGTAAAGAAAAACAAAGGTATGGGTGTCCCTACAGAGGAAAGGTGTTGGATACGCAACAGCGCCTCTTGAGCATAAATGGCAAAATCTGGGTAATAGATCATCCAATTATTGGGTGGTGGATACCAAAAGACCATAAATAGTGTCCATGCCAAGAAATAGCAAAAGGAGGATCATTCGGGGCTTCATTTGCTGCAGTTGCTAGGTCTCACGAGGTAAAAGTCATCACCCACCCACTCTTCGCAACTTCTTAGTTAAGACATATTGGGCTATACATTCAAGTCTCTTACCTTCATTGGCCATGAGCATAAATGGAAAAATCTGGATAAAATCTCATAAAATTATTAGGTTGTGGACACCTAAACACCACAAACAGTATCTCTGCCACCCAACAACAAAAGGGGGAGGTCGCTCAAGGCTTCAGTTGTTGCCTTCTAGATCTCAGGAGGTACCAGTCATCATCGAAACACCCTGTGGAAATTCTTAGTTATGAGTCACTTTGTTGGTTGGAAAAATATAAATAGCTCCTCGTTTTTCCTTATAAAACTTCAAATTATTTGACTCTGGCGACTGGCTTGGAATCTTGTTTGTTTGTTTGAACACATCATGGCTCGCTCTACCCCGGCTTAACCCTGGATTCTGTGTCCTTCATGCCCCCAAAATGGCTTTATTCTGTCCTCTGTTATTCTCCTATAGCTAAGCATCTGCTGGAAACCAGGTGTCTGGTCCCAACAACCGCACCCCTCCCCGTGTGCCATGACGGGCAGAGAATGTTTCCTCAACACTACCTCATAGTGAGGGAATGCCGTGGGTTGTGTGTCCCGTCCAGACCGGTGTACAATGGGGGCGACCTGGCAGGGTGATCCAGGGCTCGTGCACGGGGAGTGGCTCTGGCTCTGGATAGACAAAGAGTTTGAATCCTGCCCTAGATCCCCTCACCGCCCCAGGGAGTGATGTGATGTCACATGCACCGACGCTGCAAACAAAACATAGTGCCCAGTCAGCGGTTTGGATGTGTCCAGAGCTCGCCCGGCTCCCCGGTCCACAAAGTGCCAGAAAGCTGCTGCGTGGTATCCGAGGCCCAGAACTCTGGAAGCGACAGGTGTGAATGAATGGAAATATATGGGTGGGTTCACCAAGTCAGTGGAAAAAAACAATTCATGAGGAGTCATTGGATCCACTTAAAATAATTGCTTCAATTTGTTTAACTTATATAATCTTCAGGGTTTCTCAATTTAAAATATGCATCATCATTTCTTAATTTGAAGTTGAGAATATCTAAGAAATGTGGGCTTCTACACATTTAAATTTATGTTTTTCTAAGTTGAGCCTATGACTACATTTTTAAGTCAAGTTTGGAAAAGTGGAAAAAATAATATTGACCGTATCAACACAAATTATTATTATATATTTTTATATATATTTTCACTTTGGAGATACTGTAATGCAAGGGTGATTTATATCTTCTCTCTTCCAAAATGAGTTTGTTGTTGAAAGTTTTCCTTGCACAAACGACAAGGTTCAATTTTTTTTTTTATGATTTAGCCAAATGTTCCCCCAAATCCCTAATCCCTCCATGATGTTGGATTAGAGACAGTTTCGGATTGACAGAAATTTCTCCTGGACAACAATATGTTTTATGGGCTTGGTTTCTGAGGGAAGCCTGTTCTTAGTGTTATAAGGTGAGGAAGACACAGCGTTGCAGCAAACACCAGGGGACACTGCCTCCCAGCCGGCCGGGGCTGGTGGAGAAAGGGACAATACCTTCCATTCAGACAGTCATTAAGCTCTGGTAAAGAGCTGGTAAAGTGGAAAAGTGTTTCATTTTCCATCCAACACAAATACAAGCTTTGAAGTTCAGAGAGATATGATATTTTAGTGGCAGACCAACGGGCTTAGCATGTTAAATTCATGCAATTCAGAGAGAGAGACTTATCTCCTGCTATTACACAGCTCTGTGGAATACACCATTCTGATTGGTCAGTAGTGGCAAGCAGTTGTCAGTTATTTCTAAATTATGACGGCTGTTTGTTAATAATGACCGTTGTCACCAGAAACCACTTCTCCCCCTTTATTGGATCTCTCACTTCATGCTGCCTATATGCAAATAAATGTTAACATTAGCTGCTAACTACAATGGAAGACTTGAAGAGATCAATGCGAATATGCCCAATTTCACATTAATAACAGTAAATTCGTCTATTTTTTTTGTGGGTCGAAAAGTTAGCTGCGTTGTTGTCGACTGTTTTCCTTAATGGAAGCTCTTAAACTAAATTCTGTCTCAATGTATTCTTTAAGACCTCATTTACACCTGGCATTAACACAGTTCTTTGGTGATCCGATTACTACTGTAATGGCAGTTGTAAACACACCCAATGCATCCTCAATGCGGTTTGAGATCCGATCACTGAGACCACTTTGGGATATGGCCACATTCTTTGAGCAGCGTAAACGCGACTGTGCCCTGGGCCACTTTGAAGGACCGCTGCGGTGTAGGGATGGTGTGGTTTGAGCAGCCACACCTGTCCTGGGTCTAGGTAATTGGGGCCCAGGATCAGGGTGGCTGCATACCTCATTGGTTGGTCTAACGAGCAACAGGTAAAACCCCCATCCCCACACACACTCAGGAGAGAGGAGCCCTGGACACGTGTCCATCTGCTCCCAGGTTGCTCCACCTAGCCCCTCTCTACAATAAACTGGTATGTTCTCATCCCCATTGTCTGTGTCTCTGTGCCGGAGGGGCCTGAAAACATCCCTTGGGTAGCGTGTGGCAGGCTAAACTGCAACAACCGCCTACTCAACTGACGTCCTCTGCCTAAGCCGAAGTACATTCTCATTCGCGCGCCAACGGCGTCATTTTCAAGTCTGGTCGAGAAATTGAAAAAGTCTCCCTGTTACAGGATTGCAGGATTTATTATTTACATGTAAAGAATTTACACAAACACATCTAGTTTTTACTAAATTAAGCAACCGGGAGACATGCGTGATGCGGCCCGGGATGCACAGGGTTTTTTGTTTCATTCATTCTATTAAGCAGTGATTGGGACAGTCCCTTAACTCAGTTGTGTTTAAAGATTTTGTTTCATACAAGTAGGAAACAAACAAAAATAAATGCATCCGTCTACACCGCTGTCTAGACAGTGCCGTGGACCGAAGATCGCTCCCTCTCCAGTGTCCCCATCCGCGGTGTGTACGGCGCACCACTGAAGAGGAAAAATTCCACTCCAATTCTCGTGAGTTATGTCCGTTTTTAATTTTCCATCCAAGTAAGAAAATCGGGAAACCAAACAAATCTGTTTAGCCTGAACCGCTGCGCTGTGTACAGTACACATGGCACCAAAATTTCAGTCGGTATTGTTTCGATTTTTTGCCAAGGTCTTCGCATTTGGTCTTTGCAAACGGAAATGATGTCTATGTTAATTTACATATAGAGGAAGTGAGATCCGATCACTCGAGGCGCATGTGAAGACGTATTCTAATACCAGGGGTAATCAGACGTACTTTGAGCTGTCCACTTGTGATCGGATCCCCCAAAACGCACGTTAATGCGATGTGTAAACAGTGCCTGAGTAGCCCTGTAATAAGCAAGATCATTTACAGCCAGTCGGTCATTATTGGCAAAATATACCCAGGATCCTGATACCAGGGCTATATTGAGACAATGACCGAAGGCCTGAACATCATCCTTTACGAGTAGCTGTCCACACTCGTGTCCCATCTCTGTCCTTCTCACTCTTCATCCAACTTCAGTGAATCCCACCGGTCCATCAATCCATCGTTAACAAAGCGGAAAGGACCCGCACGAGGGACTATTCCACCCCAACGCTGAACACGATCTGCGGTGAGGACGCCATGGCAGTGCGGGACGTTAGAGATGTCTGGTTGGGTCGAGCTCCATCTCCATCACCCAGAGCAACTCGTCTTCCTTCACGCACTACCCTCAGTCACCACTGGGCAACGTTCAACTACCTTTGTATTTTTTAATAGGGCCTGTTGTAAGCCATGTGAAAACGATAAATGGATCTAACCAAATCAGATTACACGGCGTGTTCTGTCTGTGTCTTGTAACTCAGCGCTTTGTTTTGCAGTGATTTACTGTGAGGTAGCGCAGACAGAGGTAACCGTTGGGAGCAGCAGCGCTTCCAGGAGCAGTGTGGATTTCACTGGATGGAGTCGAGGCACTTTTCTCTAAATCGCTCAATGGCTCCTTGGCGGCTGATGACCGTGGTTCTCCTGTGCTGGCAGAGCTCCTGGTGCGGTTATTAGATAAGGAGACGGACTCTCCGGCCCCCCCCTTAAACAGCGCTCTCTCAGCGGGAGGAAATAAAATGCTTTCCTTGTTCAACGAACGGAAAAGACAAAAGCCAATGAGATGAAGTCTCCTGATTGTGGTTTGAGTCCTTTCTTGAAGCGTGTCGTGAAACGTTGCCACATAATCATTCATTGTAGAGTTGACGTAACCCCTGTAGTCAAAACAAATACGCAAAGGGTTTGAGGGATCATGACGACATTTTCTCTCTTGCCTCATAAAACAAAACCTGTGCTTGAAAATCTGTCAGACTCCCGGAGCTCTCTGATGTAGCGATGAAAAGTTTGGCTCGGTTTTTTTTTTGGAGATTTGGCTCTTCACGAGTGACTGAGTAAAAAAGATTTGTTCAATTTCCCGACTTGTTTTTTGATTCAGTCTGCGAAACGAGAGTCAGAAGAGTCGGTTTCTGCTCCCGACTCGCGAGGCGTTTAAAATATTTGTTCACTACGAAAGAACCGTTTTTTCGAGTCGTACGTCAACACTCTGATCCTCCACCAAGCTGTTTTTGATGAAAGCATCAAATACTAGCTAATTTACCAATACATAGCTTTGACTATTAATGAACTATCTAAAGTGTCACACTCTACATAAAAATAAAAAAGCTCTGTTTTTGATGAAAGCATCAAATACTGGCTAATTTACCAATACATTGCTTTGACTATTAATGAACTATTTTAAGTGTCACGCTCTACATAAAAAAAATATTAAAAATAAAAAAACGACGTAACTTTCTCCTGAATTCCTTCAAGTTTGACTCCAGCCTTTTTCAATACAGTATAATTTAAGGTTCCTCTCACATCGGCTTTACACAATGTCAGCCCCGTAGCGCTCTTAAACAAACAGTCTTCCTCCTGACCCAGCTAACCCTGGGACTAATTATCATCTTATGGAAATGTGGCTATTTCCGTCTACTTCCACATCCCTAATTATTTCTGTTATTCCAATATCAGCCCGGCTTTGATGTCCCAAACCCTGTATTTAAATAGTGTGAGATCCCTGTTCTCTGTGCCCGCTGAGGATTGTTCATGTAAAATACATGGACTCAGGAGTGGGGTATTACCGGGGGCCTCCAGGGGCCAGACACGCCAGGTCCACGCCAGCCTTCCTCAGATTTGTCTTTTTTTTTTTTTCAATCCATTTCTTCCTACGGGGGAAGTCTGCCGGGAGAACGTTAGTGGAGGTTTTTCTATATGTGGATTAGAAGAGCGTCAGGACGGTGGAAAGGTGAATTTGTCCGATTCCTTCTCCTTCGGGAGAAGAGCTTTCATCAATGGCCCATAGGATTGTTCATGAGAATTATTCAGCATCTTAGATGCTGTAATTAATAGATAGACAGACAGACAGACAGACAGACAGACAGACAGACAGACAGATAGACAGATAGACATAGATAGACATAGATAGATAGACAGATAGATAGATAGATAGATAGATAGATAGATAGACAGACAGAGAGAAAGACAGGTAGACAGACAGATAGATAGATCGATAGATAGATAGATAGATAGATAGATAGTTTGATAGATAGATAGATAGATAGATAGATAGATAGATAGATAGATAGATAGATAGATAGATAGATAGATAGATAGATAGATAGATAGTTTGATAGATAGATAGATAGATAGATAGATAGATAGATAGATAGATAGAGTACATTGATTGATTTGTTCCCATTGTCAGAGCAACCAAATTTAATTTTGAATCAGAATTTAACAAAACTAGAAAAAAATGGGCTGCCTAAAAAGAAAAAAAACTAACCCAGAACAAATAGTATAAATATACAATAACTTTATGGGTGGACTAGAAATAGAAAACAAAAACAATTAAAAAAACAAATTTGAAAAAGTAACACGTTTTTTTGGAACAATACATTCTTGGGAGAGAATATTTGGCACATGCCAAATAAAGGTATTCATTCATGCATAAAGTAAATGCATACGGGGTTTTGGGTTCACAGTATCGACTGAGTATGAGGCTTATGTACAATGACCTTATAGGAAAACATCATTTTACACCTTCCTCCTTCATAAAAAGGTATTGCTGCCAAATCAAGGCTTAGAGTTACCAATATAATACTGTATATAGGGCTTCTGACATTGCAAATGAAAAAGGTAACAGTTGACTCAGGTAAAGGTAACAGGTACCTACATCATTCCCGTGGTTATTTCTTAATAATAATATATAGCCCTGCTTTCCATCCTGGAAGATGACGTTTAAAACCCATCACGGTGCATTTTCCTCCTTTACTTTCGTGCAGATGAGCTATGGCGGCGTGCGGCTCGCAGCCACACCGTTATTAATGGCGACATGTCTGCATATTCACATTTTAAACAGAGGGAAGGAGACGCCCGCTTCATTACCGACTCAGATAAATCAGCTTAAACATCTCTCCTCCTCCTACTCCTCCTCCTCCTCCTCCTCCTCCTCCTCCTCCTCTCGCTGCTCTGAAGATCATCTCCTCTGACACGCCCTCCCTTTGCTTTTGCAGCCCTCTTATTTCTCCATGAAGTGTGAACCACAGCGTGGCAAAATGAAACCGTTTGTTCGGTGTCCCACATTTCAACCACTGTATATTTGGGTTATCATGGCAGTGGCTCACGCATTTAGAAAAATAAACTTGAGTTTAAAAATGAAAATGTAATTGTGCACATAACACCAAGTTATATGGAGCCCATGAAAGATAAAATGATTGTGGTTATGTTCTTGTTCTTCTTTCTGAATCACAACCAAGATTTATGATTTGGCTACTACCCTATTAATGGATTGTAATGCTCAAAAATTGCTAAAAGGCATTGTTTTTCATTTATATATATATACACAGTATTTAATCAGTCTCCGTAAAATAACAGTCTATGCAAAACATGGACAAACTGCATCAGCAAAGAGTCTGCCTGAACACTTTTCCATCACTCCTGTGTTAATTTTTAATAACCTTTAATAATAATGCCTTGAATCCTATAGAGGCCTGTGATGATATGAGGCTGTTGAGTAATTGCGTAAAGGAGTAAATGTGAGTTATCCCTCAGGTCTGTCCCCTTGTAGACTAAACACATCAGGCGTCACAATCCAAGCACTTAGTCATTATCATTGGTGAGTACACTGTATACCCACGTTAAAATGACACTAGTTCACATGGAGCCTGCTTTTCAACACACCCACAGTAATACTACCATTTTCAACCTGGAGCTTTTGGGTAACGCACACTGGGTGTTTAATGCAGAGCGATGCTGGCACCGTCTCGTGTTTTATGCGCCGACTGGCAGCGCTCCAGACACCCAAATTATAGCCAGTGTCCAAAAGAAACCGAAGACGAGCGGAGCTGAAAAATAATGGATTCCTCTTGAGGAAAAGAGCGGGTGTGGGTCTAATCATACATTTAGCCTGATGATGATCCTGACATGTTTTGTCATGGATCCCAACAATGATGACTCCATATCAGCGACCGGTCACCTCGCCTTCCCTCTTCAGCCTTTCTGGTCCATTTAAACTCCTTTATCTGTGTTTTTTCTACCAGCTCCTTGTTGAAGGGCCTTTTCTCAATGTTCTTGTGAAACATCTGTAGACAGATTTATTAGGGTTTCCATGCATGGGAGCCACTTGTGCTCCAACCTGCCCTCTTATATAACACTCATGATCTCTAAACTTTGAGAACAATGTACAATCCCCCCTTAATACCCAATTGTTTATTCAAATCTCTTTCACTCCGGTGTCACTAAAACAGCTTTGAATGGACTCTTAACTCTTACTGTAACTTTAAACTTATGGACTTAAAGCTCTTTTAAGGAAACCCAAAAAGGGTTGGATTTATCACCAGAAACAGAGCAGTCTTTCATTCTTCCTTCTGGACGTCAAGGTTGGAGGCTTCGAGAGAAACGGCTCCTAAATGGGGGCCACAGAAGGGCCCGAGACCCAGCGATGACCCCCGGTCCTACATGCTTTGATAAGCCTGGTTACTCCGGCACTTATCCATCCAAACCCCCCAGAAAACAATGGCGCGTAAATCACCGAGCGCGACCTCTCTAGACGCCTTCCCTCCCAGTGACCCCTTCTGAGGCCTGAGCTACTGTACTCCAGGAACAACAAGAACAATGCTTTTGTTAACAATGGACTTGGTAATTACCCAGAAGCTCTGCACCATGGAACTTCTCGGGCTATTTTGAAACCCCACATTTTCCTGAAAGATATGCTTGGTCCGTTGAGCTCATGGACAGCACCGTCTTCTTCACTGTTCTTCACTGTTCTTCACTGTTCTTCACTGATCTTCAGAGTTCCTCAGTGATCTTTGACATTCTTCAGTTTTCTTCAGTGTTCTTCAGTGTTCGTTGGTTCCTCAGTGTTCTTCAGAGTTCTTTGGTTCCTGAGTGTTCTTCGGAGTTCCTCAGTGTTCTTCAGAGTTCTTTAATTCCTCAGTGTTCTTCAGTGATCTTTGGTTCCTCAGTGTTCTTCAGAGTTTCTCGGTGTTCTTCAGAGTTCTTTGGTTCCCTCAGTGTTCTTCAGAGTTCCTCGGTGTTCTTCAGAGTTCTTTGGTTCCTCAGTGTTCTTCAGAGTTCCTCGGTGTTCTTCAGTGTTCTTTGGTTCCTCAGTGTTCTTCAGAGTTCCTCGGTGTTCTTCAGTGTCAGTTGGTTCCTCAGTGTTCTTCAGACTTCTTAAATGTTCCTAAATGTTCTTAAATGTTCTTCAGTGTTTTTTACCAGCGTTCTTTCAAATTCTTCAGTGTTCTTCAGTGTTCTTAAGAGTTCTTCAGTGTTCTTCAGTGTTCTTTGGTTCCTCAGTGTTCTTCAGAGTTCCTCAGTGTTCTTTAGAGTTATTTGGTTCCTCAGTGTTCTTCAGAGTTCCTCTGTGTTCTTCAGAGTTCTTTGGTTCCTCAGTGTTCTTCAGAGTTCCTCAGTGTTCTTTAGAGTTATTTGGTTCCTCAGTGTTCTTCAGAGTTCCTCAGTGTTCTTTAGAGTTCTTTGGTTCCTCGGTGTTCTTCAGATTCCCTCAGTGTTCTTCAGAGTTCTTTGGTTCCTCAGTGTTCTTCAGTGTTCGTTGGTTCCTCAGTGTTCTTCAGAGTTCTTTGGTTCCTCGGTGTTCTTTAGTGTTCTTTGGTTCCTCTGTGTTCTTTTGTGTTCTTTGGTTCCTCAGTGTTCTTCAGAGTTCTTAAATGTTCTTCAGTGTTTTTTACCAGCGTTCTTTCAAATTCTTCAGTGTTCTTAAGATTTCTTCAGTGTTCTTCAGTGTTCTTCGGTTCCTCAATATTCTTCAGAGTTCTTAAATTTTCTTAAATGTTCTTCAAAGTTCTTTATGATTCTTCCCTGTTGTTCAGAGTTGTTCAGTGTTCTCAAATGTTCTTCAGCATTCTTTGATGTTCTTTAGTGGTCTTCAGAGTTCTTATTTGGTGGCACGGTGGCGCAGTGCATTGCACTGCTGCCTCACAGCAAGAAGGTCCTGGGTTCGATTTCCGCCTGGGGCGCTGTTGGCACCGTGCTCCGGTGGGTTATCTCCCAAATAGGAGCCTTTCTGTGTGGAGTTTGCATGTTCTCCCCGTGCTCACATGGGGTTTCCTCCACCTCACGTCAGTAAGGACCCCCCTCAAAAACATGCACACTTATCACCTGGTCCCTGGGCGCGTCCACGTATGCTGCCCACTGCTCCTGGCTGTGGCCCTGGAGGAAGGACAAGCCAGGATGGGTTAAATGCAGAGGAACCATTTCACCGGCCACCATCTAAAGCATGTGCATGTGTGTGTGTGGGCAAGCATGTGTTGTAGTGTGACAAATAAAGACTGTTTCTTCTTCAGTGTTCCTCATAATTCGTCAGTATTATTTGGTGTTCTTTAGTGGTCTTCAGAGTTCTTCAGCATTCTTTGGTGTTCTTTAGTGGTCTTCAGTGTTCCTCAGTGTTCTTCAATGTTCTTCAGCATTCTTCAGAAAGCAGATTCTTTCGTATTCTTTAGTGGTCTTCAGTGTTCTTCAGCATTCTTTGATGTTCTTTAGTGGTCTTCAGAGTTCTTCAGCGTTCTACATATTTCTTCAGTGTTCTTTGTTATTCTTCAGTGTTCTTCAGTGTTTCTCAGTGTTCTTCAGAGTTCTTATTTCTTTGGTGTTCTTCGGTGTTCTTCAATGTCCGGATAGCTGCTGCATGTTTAACGCTGTCGAACATGAACGCACAGCCAGCCGCTCATAAACACCACAGCTGGGACACATAAAAGGCCGTAAAGCTGTCAATTGGAATCAGAGTGGCGTGTCCACCGCTGCCAATTTCACCCAGCACAACACCTGCCTCAGACAGGAGGGTGCGGGAAAGGTTAAGCATCCCAACACCCAACCGCTACCCCACCATGCAGGGCTATGGAAGCTAATTAGTGCAAATTTAAAACACAAGTGGTTCGCTGGAGTATGGTACCCTGCTTGTGTTATTAGAAATGTTAAAGTTTAGGAGCCATGACAGGATGCTCTCCATAAAAGTATGTTATTGGTGAATTGTTTCTCAAGAACAATTTGCCTGGTTACTTTGAAATTCAATTCAATTAAATCAACCTCTTTGTGAGGATTGGTTGTTATATTTGCAGTAAAAGCGAGTTAGTTATACGTATATAAAGGCTTGCTTATCTGGCTCTGTGGGGGAGGATTTGAGAGAAAGTGCCCCCCAGTGTGTGATCCTCACTTTTTGGGTTAAGTGTCTGCACTGCTGGCGGCCGGGGGGCAGGAATAACACTCTCCTCCACATCATTATTCATTCAGCTCCATTAGTCATTAGAACATTATCAGGCATGTGAAAATTCTGCCTCTGATAAGGGAAGCGTGACCCCAATATGAGATTTCCCTCCATTGTAGAGCCAGACTAATTGATTGCCGTCCTTTTCCGGGAGTAGCCGAGATAACTTATAATAATTCTCTCTCTCTCTCTCTCTCTCTCTCTCTTTCTCTTTTTGTCTCTCTCTACCCCTACCCCTTGACTTACTCAATATTCTGAATTAATAAAGCAGTATTTATTTTTAGCC
>NC_137190.1:17440150-17520150 GCF_960531495.2 Zeus faber | reverse complement strand
GGCACATCATCCCACTGAGCGCTGTCTGCTGCGTTGTAAAATTAGCTGATGGATTCCTTTTTTTTAATAGATTTTTAACCAAAGCCAGAGTGGGATTTTTTTATTTATGTATTTTTTTTTCTTCCTTCAGTCGCTTCGTTTTTTTTTTTATTTAATTTTTTTTTTTTTTATGTCTCAGTTTGTGTCGTCAGACAGGGGTCTTGCTTCCTCCTCCCACCCATCCCACCTCGACTATATGCAAAAGGCCGACATTAGAGCAGACTTTAAGAGGCTCACAAGTATCCAGCGGTAATACCATTAATTATTATTGTCATTTAAGAGGATGAGCCGGGCCCTCGGGTTGAGAGGGAAGAGTGTTTTACTGTACGGACGCTCAAAGGTTTACACTGAGGCTGCTTCAGGCTGGGTTTCCATTAAGTAGAGGGTATCTAGATAGATAGATGGATAGATAGATAGACAGACGGACAGACAGACAGACAGACAGACAGACAAATTGAAAGATGGATGGTTGGATGGACGGACAGACGTACGGACAGACATACGGATGGACGGACGGACGGACGGACGGATAGATAGATAGATAGATAGATAGACAGACAGACGGACAGACTGAAAGATGGATGGTTGGACAGACGTACGAATGGACGGACGGACGGATGGACGGATAGATAGATAGATAGATAGATAGATAGATAGATAGATCGATAGATAGATAGATAGATAGATCGATAGATCGATAGATAGATAGATAGATAGATAGATAGATAGATAGATAGATAGATAGATAGATAGATAGATAGATAGATAGATAGATAGATAGATAGATAGATAGATAGATAGATCGATAGATCGATAGATAGATAGATAGATAGATAGATAGATAGATAGATAGATAGATAGATAGGTTGATAGATAGATGGAGCAGCACAGATCAAACATCCAAAATAATAATATAATAAAAAAAATAAAAATATAAAAAAAATAAAACATCACCAACAAAATATACAATAAAGATTAGATGAACAAAACAAAAATATGAATGTACTTGAAATAATAATAATAATAATAATAATAATAATAATAATAATAATTATTATTATTATTATTATTATTATTATTATAATTATAATTATAATAGTTAAAAAAATATATATATATATATATTTACTTCTATAGAAATAAAATAATTTTATAAATAAAGGGGTATGGGTGTCTATTTATAGATGTCCTCATGGAGTAAATTTCCGTCATCTTCAAAGTCATGGTGTAAAAAGCTCAATTTGAAGCCGTAGCTCCAGCACAGAGACATGAAACAGAAGTTGGATGTCATTAGGTAAGAGTTAATTTAAGAAAGCCAACGCCGTTGCTTCATATTCCCCTTTCTCTTTTTGTTTCCCTGGAAAATGATAAAGGTTTAATCCAATTAGCAGGGCGCTGTTTCACCAGACTGCAGCGGGGAATAGACGCCTAATTGGACCGAAGACAATTAGCTGAATTAATTCCAACAGAATTCAGAGAATAGAATCAGATTTAGACAATATTTCCCCGGCCGACTTTTCCACCGTGTTTTATTGTATTTAAATGAGACAATGAGACTTATGTTAAGCAGCGGCGGTAATTGTGGCAAGTTTTATGTTTGGCATCCAAGCGGAAAAGATGTGTTGGAGCAGCGTGTTTTCATTTGTATTATAAATAACTAACCCTGTTTTGGGTGTATATATATATATATATATATATATATATATATATATATACAAAACAGACGATTTGATGGATTTCACCGAGTTAGTTAAGGTGGAAATCCATCAAATCATCTGTTTTGTATATATATATATATATATATATATATATATATATATATATATATATATATATATAAAACAGGGTTAGTTATTGTGACGGGAAGTAGTTAAGGTGGAAATCCATCAAATCGTCTGTTTTGGTGGATTATACGTCCCAGAATTCCATTGAACATAATTCCAGGTCACCCTCTTTTTGTCCAAACTTCTCCTTTCTCTGATCGATTCATCGATTAATTGTCTCGGTCACTTCAGATAGCGGCGATATTTTTTCATCTGTGGGTGCCGTTCATTTTTGAGAATGTTCATCCATATGGAAAGTCTACTGATCACAATTCACCGCTGCTGGCTTTCAATTCTTACAAATGCCCGCTGCATTCTTAAGGAGAGGTGGTGGACCCCTGGACCCCTGGACCCCTGGACCCATGTATGCTGGGATCAGCAGATAGAGGAGCACACACTGAACGGCTGTTCCTTATGAAGTGCCGGCTGATTTATATGTGCTAAATATCAAATATCGCTTTTTTTTTATTTTACAAAATAATATCACAGATTTGCACTTTAAAGATGGATACCTCTTAAACATGTGGGCAAAATACACAGCTGTTAAAGATTCACTGGTGTTAAACCTAACCATTAAGACCATTAAGATGGTTTCCATGCTGTTTGGCAAATTTTAGTTCATTCAGCCAAGTACACTTTCATATACAAGATTTTTTTTATGGTTAGGATTGGCGCAGAGAATTATGATTAAAAAGGCTTAAAAGTCCCGAAAAAAAGAGACAAATATAAAGAAATAGCCAAAATTACAGAACAGAATAGGCAAATATATACAAATATACAGAGCACACAAAGTGCGATTAGTGAGTTGGATAAAACAGAAATGGTAGATTGGATGGAGGTGGTGGTTTGGGGACTACCGGTTGGAGCAGAGATCAATGGAAATGGAGAAACGAGGAGGTTGCCCAAGCGGTCAAGTTCTTCACCTTCACCTCGCCCCTCCCTCTCTCCCTCTCTCTCTCTCTCTGGCTGGTAAACACATGCATTCCAAAGCGGCGACCCTCCGCTAACAATGACAAACGACGGCCGGGCAGAGTTTTCTTTCTTTCGCTATTAACATAAAGTAATATAAAGTGAAGGACAGCGGCCTGTGCGGGGAGCGAGGGGCTAATGTTCCATATCAGATGTGGACAATGTCAGGACTGAATACAGATTAGGCTGCGTCCTTCCCTCCGTTGGGGAATTAAGGGGTTGACACCACCACTCCAGCTGCCAAGTGTATTATTATAACACGCCGGGTTGCCAGGTGCAGGTCCACCAGGTCCTCCTTCCCTGGACTATTAACCCCGAGGTCCCACCAAAAGCAACCCCCCGTGCCTCTACCTCCCGATACCATAACCCGTTCCCAATCCTCTCAAAAGTCCCCTTTTTGGATACTTAACGACATGTTATTCTTTTTGTCCACAAATCTTCACTAGCTTCTGCTAGTGATGAAAAGTTTGGCTCTTTTTGGAGTTTCTGCCCTTTCCTGGTGATTAAGGGACCGGGTTTGTCCAACTTTCCGACTCTTCGTCCGTTTCATTCACTGGGCGTAATGAGAGTCAGAGGAGTCAGTTCAGCTCTTCTGAATCATTTAATTCTGACAAAATTATTCATTTTGGCCGAATGCAAAGTGTAAATCAGCCACATTCAATATGAATGACGGCAAATTCCTTCACTTTTTTCTCATAAATTTTCTCAGTTATACTTTTCTGTTTGGAGTAGAAGATTCACTCACTCGGGAGGTTCTGGGGCTCGAGGCGCCACAAACAACTCGTTGGCTGCTCCTGAGTCGTTTAAAAAAATGTTTTCGCTACGGACGAATCGTTGCATCTCTTCTATCTGCACTTCATCTCTTTTAATCTCTCTCACTGGAATGAACGACTTCCATTCTTCTGAATGTGTGTGGAAGGGGTCAGAGATGAGATGATTGGGCTGGTGGGTGGAGGACAGAGGTTAAAGCATGGCTATGCTTTAACACTTCAACTGCTATGGCCGACACATGCATGCGTTTGTAATTTCGAGTTGAAAATTCTTCACGAGCACAGTATGTGACCCTCATTTTAATCCTGCTGTGACATAAAAAAAGAGAATTGGAGGTTTTTATTCCCCCCCTCCATACGGTTTCTGTGCCGGTTACCTGAGTTTTTATTTTAGATGTATTTATTTTAGTTTGTTTCCTACTTGTAGGAAAATAAAAATTGAAACACAACTAAGGGACTCTCCCGTTCAGTTGATAGATCGCTGCACAATGAAGAGGGAGCAAACTCCAGGGTGTCACAGTGACACCACAGTGTGTTTCAGTGTCTGCAAAGAAAACAAATAAAAACAGTGTTTTTATTTTATTTAATTCTTTATTTGACATTTTTTTTTATTTTATATTATTTTATTTTATATTATTTTTTTTTTACCTTTGCTGTCAGCATACTGGGCATACAACACAGACATTGCATCTAGGACAGAGTTAGTCTGCAAGTGGAGTTCAACTTCTCAACCTGCAGTACCACTCTTTATTCATTCTTTAATCGTCACAAACTGTTATGCAACTCTGTCCTGTGGACGACCTGCAGGATGACAAGAGCACAGCTTTTTGGGACTTAATTTCGTAAAAAATTGTTTTTTTTGGTGTAAATATTCACTTCACTTAAATAATAAATCCTGCACTTCTGTAACCGGTAGGCTGTCTCGGTCACTCTATCAGGCTCCGCCCCCTCCAGGCCCCTCCCCTCCCCCCTCCACTCTGCGTGTCTCTGGTGATGGAGGCTGATGTCACATCAGTCCAATCAATAGGATGTGACACGTACGGGTGTGTCACTGATCGCAGATTAGAGAAAGAGAAAAACGCCTCCGTTCGAGTGTTAAGGGAGTGTTAAGTGGAATGTCTCCTGTTGTGGTGACGTGGGTGGTGTTCTTTCGTTCTTCTGTTATCGCCGTAGTGTTTTCTGGAAACTTTCGTGATTGCGTAAGTGAGTGTAAATCACATTAATAATAAGTTGTTCTTATCTGTAAGCGATGAATTAATTTTGATTCTGGTGAACTAAGTCAATGTTTCCCAACGTTTTTACTGCCACCTCGCTCTTTTTTTATTTTACATTGAAATAATCCCACGGCACACCCTTGTCCTGTTAACCACTAAAAATGTCACAAACACGTATCGCTCTGATTATTATTATGTCCTAAGAGTAAGTGAGGCATGACTCGCGAACAATTTCTTCATTACAAACAAATGTTTTGAATGACTCGGGAGTCGGGAGACGCAACAACTGAGGACTAACTTAGAGTCAGAGGAAAAACAACAGCACAGTGGTACAGTGGTTGAAGGGCACTCTAGGCAGAAGAAAGACATAATATTCATTCTCGCCTCGTCGTACGTGGCTTCCAGTTCATTACAGACTTAGGACGTGATTCAAAGTTTCTACAAGCTACGATGAACAACAAGGAAATCCATATTTCATGAACACAGCGTTTCAAGTCGTGTATATGCAGTTAATAATGTCAAGCAGAACCTTATTGTTAAAGGCACATGTCATGTGATATGTCGTTTAAGAGCATATATGTATTTTTACAGTAGATATGCATTATTACAGCAGATATGTCATTTTAGAGTGTAAGTATATGTTTTTTTATAGTAGATATGTATTATTACAGCAGATATGTCATCTTTGAGCAAATATGTATTTTTACAGTAGATATGTGTTATTACAGAAGATATGTAGTTTTAGAGCACATATGTATTTTTACAGTAGATATGTGTAATTACAGCAGACGTGTAGTTTTAGAGCAGATATGTAGTTTTAGAACATATGTATTTTTACAGTAGATATGTATTATTACAGCAGATATGTAGTTTTAGAGCATATATGTATTTTTACAGTAGATATGTATTATTACAGCAGATATGTAGTTTTAGAGCATATATGTATTTTTACAGTAGATATGTATTATTACACCAGATATGTCGTTTTAGATCATAAATGTAGTTTTACACCAGATAGGTCGTTTAAGAGCTGTTTGGATTCTGACACATATATGTTGTGCGGCAGCGCTGTGGTGTTTTTTTTAAAGGCACTGGAAAGTCTTTGTGGTCTCCTTGGTTGGTCTCCTCTGGCGGCTCCTGTTTGGGCTCCCGCTCTAATGGCAGCCACACATGGAAACATATTACAGCGTGGTGATTAGACGCTGGTAGCTACTGGAACTTTCCAGGCAGCGCTGCCTGTGGGTGTCTGTGCCATGTGAGCGATAGTGTGTGTGGGCAGAGGCTGATTTTCTCTTTAAAAGCCGGCATGCCCACGCCGGCACCCGCAGAGGCTTTGGCTTTAATAATGAAAGAAACAAGCCGTCGTAAAGGCCGGGGGTTTGAGGTGTTGTTAAAGTCTTTGAGGTTTTCTCCCCGTGGGCCCTCAGTCTGCCGCCCCGAATAACAGGGGCTTTGTTAGATGGGCGACATGCGCTCTGCGGAGGAGCCTTCTGGACGGGGCCCATTCTCTGCTGGATCCTCCAGCCAAGCCCCTTCCACCTCCCTGCAAGCCAGTAAAGACTCCCTCTCTCTGGCTCTCTCTCTCTCTCTCTCTCACACACACACACACACACACACACACACACACACACACACACACACACACACACACACACACACACACACACACACACACACACACACACACACACACACACACACACACACACACACACACAATGTGACAATGCAACACACATGGGTGTAAATGTATTGTACTGTACATTCACACCAGTCTCCAGGGTTGAACTACAAACTTACATTTGACAGCATTGACAAGCTTGTTACCACCAGTGGTGGAAAACGTCCTCAGACCTTTTTAATATAAGTAAAAGTACTACCTGACATAAAATGACTCAAGATAAATTTACTTATGAATGAAAGCGAAATAAAATGAATGAAAGTATATAGTACATTTAGTTCTTGCTCTTAAACGTCTGTTAAGTATTATTATATTTATTATATATTGTTTAAAGTAAAAGTAGTCGACGTAACAGAGCCTATAATCCAGATTTTTTTTTTGCTTTGTCAAGCTTTGAACATACTTAAGCGAGCACAGATAATTGAAAAATGTACCTTAACGTACTTCACACCCTGTCCAGACCCCAGACCGGTCTCCTTGATTGTCCATATCAACTCAAAAATGACCTCTCCAAAGTCCTTCCATCCAATCAGAGACCCGCCTCCATCCTCTCTCGACCAATTAAACGTTCCGAAAATGAGGGCGGAAACAGAAGGACGTCGGGTAAACTTTGTCCTTCTTCCTCCTTCCCCTCCCTCCTCTGTCCTCCTGCCGACAAAATGTGATAGATGGGTCAATAATACGGCTGCCATTCTGTCAAACAGAGGCTTCTTTGTTCACGTCGGCTCCCGAATGACAGAATGAGACTCGAACCCTCCACCCCTGACCGCTCATCCGTCCAGCGGCAGCCATATGTCCCACTCTTTCATTTCGCTCGTTTCTCTTTGAACCGGTCAGCAGTGGCACCTGTCTTTAAACTCTCAAAGACGCGTCAGTCTGTCGCAGAACAAACGCGACACCTTTTAAAATGCAGGAACACAAACCGTCTGGAGGCCGCACAACTTGGCAGGCCCGTCCCGAAATCGGAAAACAATGAAACCGGCGTGGGTCCTTTCACACTCCCACACACTCACACAGATGCTGCCTATTCAATTAGCTTTTACTCTTCTGGAAAAAAATGAAAAAAAGTTTGCTTGATCTTGATGGAAAGTTAGACAGGTTGGGGGATGTGGGTAAAAACGTAGTTCTGCATGAAATAGTGGAGTATTCAATATATTCTAATGAAAAAAAAAAAATCGAGTCTGTATAATATATTTGAAAGTGGTGGGTGGTGAAGGTCGAAACTGTGTTTCATCAGTAGAGACAATGGATGGAGCAGTGGCATTCGAAAACCTATATATATATATATATATAGTATATATATACTGTGTATATATATATATACTGTATATAATACTGTGTATATATATATATATATACTGTATATATATACTGTATATATATATATATATATATATATATATATATATATATATATATATATATATATATATATATATATATATATATATAAAATCTGAAATACTGCTCTGTCAAAATTATTTTTTTATGAGTACAGTAGGGCTCTCTCACTGTTGATCTGATGGTCAGCTATAAATATTTGGAGAGTGGGTTTACAGTACAGTGTGTGTGTGTGTGTGTGTGTGTGTGTGTGTGTGTGTGTGTGTGTGTGTGTGTGTGTGTGTGTGTGTGTGTGTGTGTGTGTGAGTGCTTAGCGGGCAGTGTGGGGGCTTGGGGCAGTGCCATGCCCCCTGCAGTAGTTTATCTTGGGCTCGTACATGCCCCCTCCTGGTGGGGAGGGTCCTGGGGGCGCCCTGCCCCAGCACAGCTCCATTAGCGGCTGTGCTAACCTTGCAACAATGGCCTGACACTCTCGTTTTTCATCCACCGCTACCTCCAGCCTCCCCTCTTCCTCTCTTCCCCTCTTCCCTCATTCCCTCGGCCCGGTCCCGGGGCTTCCCAGGTGAGACTGAGGTGAAGGCGGATCTCAGGTTAACCTTGCCCTGTTCCACGCCTGGACGATGCAGGATTTTAGCTCGGGGATCAGGGAGAGGCGACTGCTTCCATAAACTTTCCAAAAAGGAGACCTGTAGGAAAAAAGTGCATGTTTCAAAATCAGAATCTGGATCTCTTTATTCCGCCAAGTACATTTTCATGCACATGGTATTTGTCAAAAGCAAAAATAGCCAAATATACTAAAATAGCTACATAAGAATAAAAATAGCCAAATAAACAAAAAGACCCAAATATACAAAAAAAGCCAAATATGCAGAAATAGCTACATAAGAATAAAACATAGCCAAATATAAAAAAGACATACACAGAAAATCGAAAATATGATTATATGCAGATGATAACTTAACTTTAAAGGCAAAAGCCAAGGCTAAGAGGCGGTGTGGAGGCTAGTATGAGTATGGTTATGAAACACAAACTATCAGACAGTCTGATACATATTTATATGACATACAGCATTTGAATATAGAATTGTTTATGTATCTCATTCCGTCAATATGCATAACCCACATATTCCTCCCATAGTTTCACAGGCAAAGACCATACAGTAAATTGCCCTGGATACCTTCTTGTATTAAGGGAATTAAAACAAAACAAAAAAAAAACAAAAAAAAGAGTGAAAAGTTTGATTCACATGCGTCTCATCCATATTCATGAGCGCTGAGTGTTATTGAATCTGGATGAAAGCGCCGTCCAACCTCTGTGTGTCTATTGGAACAACGGAGCACTCCCCACGTCTTCATCCCCCCATGAAAGAAAGATAAAAGCCGCGCCGCTCCCTCCACCCCCCATTTTTTTTTTTTTTTTTTTTTTTATTGAAAGCGTCTTTTCAAGTGCTCCAGAACGGCTCCCCGCGTGCCGCTTCCCCTCGTCTGCTTCGTTTCTTCTCCTCCAATCTGCCGCCGCGCCTTCATCTGGAGTTAGGTGGGAGTCCTTCACAAACTACACTTTGGACGGACGGCATGCCGAGTGAAAAGCAGCAGTCTGTCTGGTGATCTCTGGAGGACCCCCCCCCCAATTGTTTTTTTTTGGGTTTGTTTTTTTCAAATACAGGATAAGAGACGTGTTTACAATTTCGGCCTCAAACGAAAGCCGTAGACTATTTCCTGGGTAAAAAAAACCCCCAAAAAACATAGAATAAACTAAGACATGAACCGCAGTCATCATCACTGGGACCCTGCTGGGAGTCCCAGAGCCGTCCTGTATCACAGCTCCTATCTCTTATCTCCCCCTTCATGCAGATCACTCTTCATGAATAGCTCAATGGCCCAGTTTCATGTGGGTATAAAAAGGCTGGCGGTATTTTAACTTGGAGGTGAAATCACACCTGGGGCAGGAAGAGGGATTACGTGCCGGAGATGATGATGACGACGACGACGATGATGAGGAAAAACCCCGCCGAACACTTTTGGGTTTTCCCTGTTTGGTATTCCTACCTAATGACCCCCTTCCTGTCACCGCTGTGGAAACACTGATATAAGATAAGATCAGATCAGATCAGATCAGATCAGATCAGATCAGATCAGATCAGATCAGATAAGATTAGATAAGATCAGATCAGATATGATCAGATCAGATCAGATCAGATCAGATAAGATTAGATAAGATCAGATCAGATCAGATAAGACAGATAAACAATCTATATATGTACATAGTATATACATATATGTATATATGTATAAAAATATATAAAATATAAAATATGTTCACCCGGATGTTGGGAAAAAAATGAAATAAAATAAAATAAATAAATAACAATGTTGCAGTGTCTAATGGAATTCTGGGATTTGTAGTGTAATTCACCCAACACAGATAATCATAATGTTCTTTTATTTCCTCGTGAAAACCAAGAGTCTCCCTCCGGGGGCTTTTATTTTGAAAGACACACATCCATTCTTTCTCCTTCCCCGCTGTCTCCTTGCGTTGCATGGGCTTTGTCTCGCAGTGGGAACGCTCGCTGCCTCTTTTTCCTTTTCTCTTTTTTTTTCCCTCTCCTCTCCTCTTTTTCCTTGGCAGGTGTTTTGCTGCCGCTTTCCCCTTCTACATAATCAATCTATGGACGACGGCGGCAGCGGGAAGAGAAAGAGAGAGAGAGAGAGAGAGAGAGAGAGAGAGAGAAAGAGGGAGAGAGAGAGCGAGGAAGGCCCGCCTCACTAACACTAACACCACCACCACGCACAGATGATTAAATGGATGTAATGTACACTCTCTCCCATCTCGCTCTCTCTCTCTCTCTCTCTCTATCTCTCTCTCTCTCTATCTCTCTCTCTCACCCTCGCTTCTGGCCTCAGTGTATTTTTGCGTTGCCTGTCTGTTCATCCCAGACACGGGTGCGATCCATCATATCCACTTGCTGGTGATGGATATCCGTGCCCTTCCTTCCCCACGAAGCCGAACCCTGGACACGTACTTATTGTATCCTTTTACCGCGATGGAGTGATGAACTCCTGTGGCCCTGGTGGCGCTCTGGCAGGTACTCAATAGGTGAGTGAGCAAAGAGAGGGAGGGGGGGGGGGCGCGGGTATTAAAAAGCTGAATTACAGCACACGAAAGCACCGTTGGAGTGCTGGAAGAACGGAGGATGAAAAGACATGAACAACATGACAAATCAAAGTGGCTCTGAAACGGGGGGTGGGAGAAGGAAAGAAAGAAAGAAAGAAAGAAAGAAAGAGAGAGAGAAAGAACGGGGGGGGGGGAAATCTGGGCGGGAATTACACGGTTGTTACCGTTCTTTAACTCGAGCAGGGATGAATTAGATGAATTAGTTTCTTTTTATTTTTTTTTTTTTTTTTTTTTTTTCTCCTCAGGATCGTCTGTGATAAAACATTCAATCAGAAACAGCCCTGGGTGATACTATTTTAGAGCGCTCTCCTGCATTCTTCTTTCCAGGGAATTAAGGCTGATTAATGTGGAAGCCTGATCCTCCACCAGAGCAGAGCAGAGCAGATAGAGAGAGAGAGAGAGAGAGAGAGAGAGAGAAAGAGGGAGAGAGAGGGGGGGGGGTGAGAGAGTCGGGGGGGGGCTTCCGACTGGTTCTACTGGTCCTTGTACCAACACCGTTTCATTTCCCCGGCCCGCAGTCAAAAGTGTGGAGCTTAAATTTTGAAAGGACGAGTTGCATGTTTTTTTTTTCGTTTATTTTTTGTGGATCTGAACTCACCATTTTATCAAGTCATTCAATATATGTTGTACAATTGGGAAAGCCAAAAACACCAAAAACGGACCAGCCCCCCCGGCAAGACTTTAATTAAATACCTTGGAACAGCATGAATGTTTGAATCTGGTCCGATGCATCTGGACTAAGCCCTCAATTTTAAGACTAATCTCCCAAAGGTTGTTAACAATAAAAGAAACTAATCTAAGATAAAACACTGACATCTGTATGCGCTTCACACACAACCCCTCCACCCCATCCTTCAGCCCCCAGGTTTAGGTTTAGCGCATTTTTCAGACTCAATATCGCCAACGAACCGTTAGCGGCAGTCGAGGAATGAGGGAACCTGTGTAAACGTAGGAATGGAGATGGAGATGTAAGCTCTCTAATAAGGAGGCTTAGGGAGTGATGAGAGTGGGCCACACAACGAATTAGCTCGTGATTATCTGCTATAGCACAGGAGTATAATCTTTTGTAAGCCACCTTTTTTTTTTTTTTTTCCTTTTGCCTAACCCCTCTTCCAAAACCTCGCTTTTGCCCGTGCTTATGGAAAGACCAGACTCCCTGCTTTACCCTGCTTCACCTGCGGGCATTAAGCGAATGGATAAGAGTAGAAAAAGGAGGAGGAGAAGGAAGGGAATACCAACGTCTGGATGTACGTGAGGAATCAGACAAGTGGAAAGTCCTTCTCCGGCTGCATCCACTGGAGGCCTCTCCCTGCCTGGTCCTGAAAGGGGGATTCCTCCTTCTGACACCCCCTCTATTTTCCATTTCCCCAATTCCCCAAGTGTTTTTTTTTCTGCAAATTCAAAGGTTCAGACTGTGGGATTCCATTGATTTATATGTGAAATGCGAAGCCTATGAAGACCTTTGAGACGTTACTACGACTCGGGGCTCTAGGAATCAGTGGCGTAAATACCGATGGTGCAACCAGTGTAGCTGCACCAGGGCCCAGTGGCCATGGTGCAGGGCGCCCAGTGATGGGGCACCCTCGATAGGCCGATGCCCACTGCTGGGCATGCCCTTGCCCCGTTCTTCCAAATATAAAAACAGTGTCTTTTTTATTATTTTAGATGGCTATTTTACTCCATTCCTTATTGAACACTGATAGATTGCATAGAGCGGCAAAACGGCTCGAGCCGAGCTCAGTGCGTGTGTGCACGGGGAGGGGAGGTTCCAAAAAATTTATTGCAGCGGGGCCTGGCACCATCATGTTTATGCCACTGCTAGGAATGAACTTGACTTGACTTCTTGAATCCATTCGGTATAAAGCATACATTCCTCACACCCATGGATCCCTCACATATGTTTTGACTATGTATATCCCCCCCATCTGTGCACAGAGAGGGGTTGTACCTGGACAAGGAGAAGGAGGAGAAGAGGGCGAAGAAGAGGAGGAGGAGGAGGCCAGGTGTTGGAGGCAGGGTACCCAGGTGAACTCTGCTGGCTCTGGAGAAGCCTAACCACAGGTGTGGTTGGCATGGAAGCGCTGTTGAAGGGTGCAGCCCCACGCAGCCTCTCCAGCCGGCAAGACCTGGCAAGGAGCCCCGTCCTTCTGCCTTCGGGTGGAGAGGGGGGATGAGGGAGGACAGGTAGGATGTCTCAATCCTCTCATTTACAAAGCCCCGTCTCATGCCGGGTGGCCACCGAGCCGAATCGGTTAAGTCTAAGGTTGCCTTCTGTTGGGTTTGTGTACGTCTTTCATCCTGGAGGTTGGTTTTCAATCTTTGGAGAATGCAGAGTGTACAGCAGTGACCTTGAGCAAAGTACAGAGCGAGCGACAGACGAAGACATCATAGCATCGATAATGAACTTCATTAAAAGTTTTTTTCATCATATCCACTTCTTTAATGCTCGTGGGGGAGCCAGTCCTCTGCATCTAACCCATCCTAGGAGCAGTGGGCTGCCATGTCGCACCGCCCGGGTACCAACTCCGGCCCCTGACCGATGCCTTGGTCAGGGGCATCGACAGGAGCGTCTAACCCCTACAGCGATGTCTTTAGAGTGGGGCAAACCTCTCTCTTTTGAACCCAGAACCTTCGTGCTGTGAGGCAACAGTGCTAACCACCGAGTCAGAAAGTTTAGTTTGAGAAGAACTTCAAGTCAAGGACGATGGACAAGGACGGAGACAACACCCATGGATGGAGGTTGAAGACTTAGACTTTTACTTCCGGCATCCGTCCGTAGAATCTACTCATTTGTCCACCCACCACTTTGGTCGTAGAAGGAGGGGCTAGTTAAGGTACTTCCACAGAATAGTTTGACAAATTGCCAGGATCATACATTTACCTTGTGACAATGAGTCTGCAGTAGTTCTATTCTAATGCGCGAGGCCGGATATCCTAAACATAAACTGCACAGACTAAATTTCTCCACTCTGCGACATCCGCTTGCAGACATTTCCCCGACGACAGCATCTAAAGACGGGAGAGTTCTTAACGTCTAAACCCTCTCATCTGTTCTCAGCAGCTTTCCAGCCATGCGTTTCCGTCCCTCCACTCCTTCCACACACATGCCGATGAGATTAATTACGGCGGAGTCAATTAATGACTTTTACGGGGACATTTGTTCTGTTGCTTGTATGTTTCTCTTCCCCCGTTAGGCGGAGGCGTCGTCAAAGCGCGGCGCTCATTAAACAATGGCGGGTTCCGAGTGCGATATATCAGAGGTTTTTAAAATGTCCACGGGGGAATTGCCTTGTCTTTGCTTCGAAAGACACTCCTCACATCACATCTAAAACTTCAAGGACACCCCTTTAATTTAAAGATCTGCTATAAATGATTAATTTAATATTGATGAATATTTAACATTTCTTAATAAATTATTATGTATGCTATTAGGCACTACATGGATCTGCATAAGCAGGACAGTACGAGTCCTTTGAGCAGACTGTGTGTGTGTGTGAGTGTGTGTGCGTATGTGTGTGTGTGTGTGTGTGTGTGTGTGTGTATGTGTGTGTGTGTGTGTGTGTGTGTGTGTGTGTGTGCCCATGTGTGCCTCACCATGGGAATTGTCTTGCTCCGCTTGTATTTTGACATTTGATTTATGTTAGTGTGAAACCATTTTCATGCAAGCCATTATGCAATCTATAAAAGCGAGTGTGTGGGTTTTGTGTGGGCGTGGGGACCTGCTGCCGCAGAGCTGGCATACCAAGTGGCTGCTCTTCATAAATTTCATTACGGTTCCGACCATGAAGCCACATCAGCTGAAGGTGCCGTCGCCTAATGAAGGAGGGGAAGGAGGGCACTGCGGCAGCTTCAACACTACCAGTTAGAAATACAGGAGTGTGTGTGTGTGCGTGTGTGTGTGTGTGTGTGTGTGTGTGTGTGTGTGTGTGTGTGTGTGTGTGTGTGTGTGTGTGTGTGTGTGTGTGTGTTTTGGAAGTCGTGTGAGTATGTATGGGACCGGACGGGCTGTGGGGTTTCTTCCACTCGTCCGCTCTGAGAGAAGTGAACGTATTTTACTGGCCTGTAAATGGAACCATATCCATTTTCATTGATTAAAATGAAAGAGCCCGTAAATGAAGGTAAAGATAGATGGATGGGGAAAAAATAAACGGGTCGGGTAAGGATAGACAACAGAGATTTTTTTTTTTTTTTTTTTGTTATTTTATTTTTAATTTTTTATTATTTATTTAATTATTTTTAAAAAAGAGAAAAAAAAATCATATTAAATAAATAAATAAACATTGTATGTATTAATGTATATAGTGTATGTATACAGAATATATGTATTTTTGGCGTCACATTTAGGATTTTACTTAATACTTACCATCCCATCATGCAACGATGATAATATTAATCATCCAATAAAGAAAAAAACATCTTACATTGGTTGGAATTTCATTTCAAGACCTCTCCATGCAGATTGATTCATCGTTCATTTTGGCTCGCGGAACCTTTGAATTGCAATCGCCCTGATGCACCATCCTAACGCAGCTCCATTAAATAAAAATACCCCAAAAAGTGCCGCTTAATACCCCTACTCGACTACTGTAAATCAATTTGAATTCATCTACACCAGGCTGGGACCTATTCATCCATACCCACCTCCTCCTCGACCCTGCCGCTCTCTGATTCTGAAAATAGACCTCGCCTTTTCCATGGGAAGGCAATACAATGACAATTAGATCACGGCGGCTGCCCTGGTCGTGCATGCGGCGACTGGGACGCTGTGATTGGTGGGTTGGGGTCTGCCGGGCTCAGCTGGGAGGCAGAGGTGCTGCACCTCGCGGCTCCATTGTTCGGACGCGGGGGAAACCTCTTTATGGGCGGCCGGTGTCTCCTCCTCTAATGCGATTTGGCCCTTTCGCTCGCCCTTACTTTGGATGATAAAAAGTCCTCCTTTAGGCGGTCGGCTGCCAGGGGGGTCGCGTTGAGGGATGGAAATGAGAGGAATGGTGACGGCGCGAGGGGGATGAAAGGGCTACCCGACATCACTGTGAGGGCGTAGAGCAGCGATGATGCAGGTTTTCTTGCTTGTTGATATCAGTGGAGGGTTGTTCTGGTGCGAATGTGCTACACTGATGGACTAGTCAAGGGGAAACTAAGCCTAACCTAACCCCAACTATCTATCCCTATCCCTAACCCTAACACTAAGTATTTCACCAGACTTTTCCCGAGGTAGGCGGAGATGACTGGACAAATTGGCAATTTGCATTGCAAGCAAATTATATTTGTACAATTAAGCATTCTGAAACTGGAAACGACTACATCTGAATCAAGCGGGTTTTACACCGAATCCGACAAACGACATTAACGCACTGGAAGTCTTTCTCGGGAGAGTCGGAATCCGCACGGGAAACAAACTTTGGACCAAAACGGCTGACCGAAAGCCAGAGCATGATTGGAGCTGGTCTTATGTAAACTGGTCTTAAGTAAATGTATATAAGATAATTGGGTCTCACCATAATCAGCATCAATAAATCTCTGTTTATATAAATGAACTGTATGTATTTCTTATTTGTGTGTGTGTGTGCGCTACGCAAACACTATATCAAGGACGTTTTGAAACCATTATTCATGGAAAATCCTCCAACAGGCAGACGATCTGTTTTGGGTGTACTCAGTGTGAAGGCAGCTTTACCGTAATGTGAGCAGCAGTGATTAGTCCGTACGTCCACCGCTGGTGAAAGAGTTCCACACTAAAACCTATATCGTCCTATATCTTATACTGTATATTGTTCAAAAGAAAATGGAAGGAGCTTCCTCTCAGCAAGACGCAGTAAAAACTCTGTTTGGTTTGCAAAGATGATGAGATAAGGAACAGCCTCCTCAACATGCAGGCGCTCCATCCTGCTTCACGCTGCACCTTCACGTCCGAAATACCACAGGATGGAGATGACAGGGTTCCCCTTAAAACCGCTCATCGCTGTTAGATCAAGAAAAAAAAGAAAAACTCGCCTTGTGCGGTCCCCGGTGTGGATAGGAAGCTGAAAAGCACAGGCAAACCACACACCTAACTGACCTCTCCGACGGAGGACAGGATGTGCATGGCCTGCGCGGAGTTTCCAGGAAGTAATCCAGCAGCGTGGACCCGCCCTCTGGAAACAAGCCATTCAGATGGGTCACTTATCTCAAGTGGGACATATACAGTAGTATGCGTTGTGTACTTTCATATTTTAATGAATTATTTCACATTCTCTGTCAATATGTTTATCACTTCATTTGGGACATGTTTTGTGGTGGTTTTTCATGAGAATGACAACTAAATTAACCTAAAATCACTTGGCCGATAGGACTGCAATCATGCCGTTGACAGAAGTGACACATGTTTTTGACCCGACAGAGAAGTGAAACTGCCACAAACAGCCAAAGAAAACTGTCTAGTTTTCTGAATCTTAAAATGCAAAGAAGCACAGAATATAAAAAGCCTTCACAGTTTTTTGTTTATTTTACTTTTAATCCTGTGAAAATGGGTGTGGTAGACAGTAGTGTTATCGTAGTATAGCACAGCCTCGCCCTGCCGGGACACACTGTCACGCCCACTCACTGACCGCTCCATCACGCACCGTCACGCCCGCCGGGACATGCGCCGTCACGCCCGCACCATCACACCCGGGCGGGCCCGCACCGTCACGCCCGCACCATCACTCCCGCACTGCCACGCCCGCCGGGCACGCACCGTCACGCCCGCCGGTCATACATATACTGTATGTATGATCATATGTATATGTATGTAATAAATAAACATCTTGAATCCTGAATCTAAAACCTTTTTTTTATTTTTAATCCTGTGAAAATTGTAGACAGTAGTATTATAGTAGTATAGCGCAGCCTCGCCCCGATGGGCACGCACCGTCACGCCTGCCGGGCACGCACAGCTGCGCCCGCACCATCACGCCCGCCGGTCATACATATATGTATGATCGTATGTATATGTATGTCATAAATAAACATTTTGAATCTAAAAGAAAAGAGAGCACAGAATAAAAGAAGCACAGAATATAAAATACTGTTAATCCTGTGAAAATGGGTGTGGTAGACAGTAGCGTTATGGTAGTGTAGCACAGCCCCGCCCCGCCGGGCACGCACCGTCACGCCCGCCGGGCCCACGCCGTCACGTCACTCTAACCTGCGCCTTGGTTGGTAGACTAATGTCTCCTAAGTCAACCCGAGAGGCCTCTCCCTCTCAGATCGGCTGAGCATGGTGCCGTTCTGCATCTGGGAGTAGGTTTGGTTTTTTTTCTGCCTCTCCCGTCAAGCGCACCTAGGCCTACTGTCAGAAAGGGTTTTCCAGAAACCGAAAAAGGCTTTTAGAGGAAGAGAGACAGAAGCATCACCGGCGTTCAGGCTTGTTCTTCACGGTGCCGTGGCATGTGAGAGAGGAGCTGACAAGACCAGCTCTCCTGCCATATTCAGAAAAGCCGGGGAGAAAGGGATGCGAGACAGAGGGAGGGAGACAAGGGTAGAGAGAGAGAGAGAGACAGAGAGAGAGAGAGAGAGATAGAGAGACAGAGAGAGAGAGAGAGAGAGAGAGAGAGAGAGAGAGACAGAGAGCGCAGAGGCTGCTTCCTAATCTTTATGTATTAACAGAACATCTTCAGTCAAGCTTGGCAAAGCTCTGACTATCTCCTGCAGGTTTTGGTATCCGTCCAATGGACAATGTTTGTGTCTTTAGCATAATAAAAATATATATATATTATGTATATATATATATATATATATATATATATATTATATATACATACTCTATTAGTCTGAGTGTGTCTTTGTTTATGTGTGTGTTGTGTCCAGACAGGGGAGTTGTTTCGACTTTAATTGGCTCAGGTTTTGCACTCCGTGCTTCCTGAATGGCGTCTAGATAACAATAACAAGGCACTTTGAATTTTTCATCCCTCAGAGAGGCTCCGGGCTCCTCTCCTCTCCCGTCGGACCCCGGCTTGTCCAATCTAAACGCGTGGGTCAACAGGAGTACAGCCTTCTCTCTCTCTCTCCCTCTCTGTCTCTCTCTCTCCCTCTCTCCCCTGGTCGGGATTCTCTCTGGGGGAAGACTAACTCCGCCCCGCGTGTGTGATAGTTAGTGATGCAAGACTCGCAAACGATTTGTTGGTGTTGAACAAATCTCTTAAATGACCGGGGGAGTCTGGAGTCACTCCGGCAAAGGAGTCGTTGATTAGCGATAACTCGGTAACTGCAGTGAGTCACACAGGCTGTACTGGGAAGAGACTCTCGATTTGCAAACAAAAAAAGAGCGGAGATTCATGAGTCAACAAGCTCAGCGAGTGGGCGAGGGAGAGAGCGAGAGCGAGCGAGCGAGCGAATCCTCGACTCGCAAACAGAACATTTAATTCAATTAATTGGGTGAATGGGGAATTTGTCATAATTCGTATTGAATGTGCCCGATTTACACTTTGCATTCCTCCGAAATAAATCATTTTGACAGAACGAAATGATTCCTGTGAGAATTTCATTCACCTCTCAGAGCTGAACAGACTCCTTTCACCGACGGAATCAAACGAACGAAGAGTCCAGAACATTGAACAAATATTTTTTTACTGAGTCACTCATAAAGAGCCCAACCCCCAAAAAGAGGCAAACTTTTCATCACTACAATAGGATATTGTCATTGTCATCACTACAGTCAGGATATTTTATTGGCAATAACTCTTGACTCATTCTAATCAGTTCATTTTCACTTAAGACGGAAGGTCCGTGAAGCGAGAGCAGATTTCCTCGTATCTGCCTACTTGGATTGTTTTAATCTTTTTTATTATCCGTCTTCCCTGTCATCTCTCTCTCTCTCTCTCTCTCTCTCTCTCTCTCTCTCTCTCTCTCTCTCACCCTCTCTCTCCCCCTCTCTCGGGGGTCCTGGTGTTATGCAGTGAGTTGATAGTGTATGCCTTCATGCATCACAGCTTCTTAAGCTGTGATTGAAACATCAGACAAGGAGGACGGGGCCCTGGAGATGCTCTGCTGCCCGACACCAGTGTATCTCACAGACACACACACACACACACACACACACACACCCACACACACCCACACACACCCACACACACCCACACACACACACACACACACACACACACACACACACACAGACATACACATCAGGTATGCCCAGCCACGCTGGTGTATTTTAATCAATGACAATATGATTAGCTCTGAATGGGCCGTATACATTATTTAAAGCAGCATCCCCTTGGCTTACAGTGCGTCTGCCTTTCAAATTAAACTCAGAGTCAATAATTAATGTTGGGATTAAAACGGAGAGCACCTTCAGAGGGCAGGTGTTGGGGAGTGTGTGTGTGTGTGTGTGTGTGTGTGTGTGTGTGTGTGTGTGTGTGTGTGTGTGTGTGTGTGTGGATGGGTGGGGGGGGGGCACACGTGATCACACACACGTATGTAACATGAGTGTTTTTATACTCAAGCCTGTGTTTGTAAATTTGTGTGTGTGAGTGTGTACATGTTTGAGTCTGTGTATGTGTGTGTGTGTGTGTGTGTGTGTGTGTGTGTGTGTGTGTGTGTGTGTGTGTGCCAGTGTATATGTTTTGGTGCATTTGTGTGATTGTATATGTGTATGATTGAATTTCTGTCGATGTGGGTATATGTATTTGCACATGCAAGTGTGTTTGAGTGTACAGAATATGTGAGTGTATGCATGTGTATGTGTCTCTGTTTGAGTGTGTGTTTGAGTGCATGTGTGGATATACTATGTATATGTGTGTCTGTGTGCCCGTGTGTATGTGTGTTTGAGTGTGTATGTATGTGTATGTGTCTCTGTTTGAGTGTGTGTTTGAGTGCATGTGTGGGTATACTATGTAGATGTGTGTCTGTGTGCCCGTGTGTATGCGTGTTTGAGTGTGTATGTATGTGAGTGTATATATGTGTGTGGTTGTGTATATGTGGTTAGGGTTAGGGTTAGGGCTCTGTGTGTTGTGAAGTGCATGTGAAGGTGTGTGTATATCACTGTGCGTGACTGTATGTACATGTGCGTGTGCCTGTATATGTGTGTGTATTTGTGTGTGTGCGTGTGTGTGTGTGTGTGTATGTGTGTGTATTCCACCATCAACTTGGACCTAGCGTGTGCAGCAGTGATCCTGATCCCCCGTAGATCCTCGTTATCAAACCAAGCTCTGTCTACAACTGTTAAACTTCTGCTTTTCTGCCGCTCAGCTCAGGTGTTGTTTTTTCTCACGCCGATGTGTGAGCTGAGGAGTTATCTCTATCTCTGCGAGGCGGGTGGGTGGGTGGATGGGTGGGGGCGGGGGGGGCTGGGAGGGGGGATCTTTGTGTGGACAGCCCCGCTGCACAGTTCAAGTTCCCCTGAAACCCGTCTGGGCGATAAGCCGCCAGCGCAGAGCAGCAGATAGGGCTTCCTCCTGTCCGCCTGCCAGCACACCTTATTACTCAATCCAGACTCTTTTTCTTCCAGTGCAGAGCTCCCAGGGCCGGACCCCCTCCCAGCTGCACCTGTCAATACCTGATGCTCACGCTACCACGGCTCCGTCAGGAAACAAGAAGTGCAACCTGCTCAGCTGTGGAGCGAACTGTGACGGATTGAGTCTTTTCGGAGTAATAAGTGAAGGCTCTACTCCAGCCACGTTAGTGTTTCAAACCACAAATAAAGGAGTTCAAATTATAAAATTAAAACGCTTAAAAACGCAAATTTTGTATTTGATGTTATAAATATATATTTAGTATATACTGTATATATTGAGCTGTATTTATACGGTCCTTCTTATGGATAAATGAACTTATTAATCCCCCGTTGTGACTGACAGCTCTGTTTTAATGAACCCACACTCACCAGGAATGGTCAAAAAATGCCACACTTTTATTCACATTTATGACACACAGATTGTATTTTATTGTTATTGTCACCATGCCGGGGTGAGCCTCTGTGAAGAATACTGATCATTTTGAATATATCCTTGTATGGGAAGGAATAGACAGCAGACTTGAATTGATTGCAGCAGTAAGTCACACATGACAATGAAATACAGACACAAATCTGTTGAAGGGCATTCATTATGATTCACAGCTGCTTCATTACCTGCACATTTACAATACCCAGAGCAGTAATTTAGCTAAATTGATTTTAACTCTTGGAAATAAAGACTGTGTTTAACAAATAAATGTTTCAACACACAATGAGAGATGCGTCATTTTATGATTACAACGGAGAAAGAAAGAGTATGTACAGTCGGTAACATATTGACCCGAATATAAGACTTTTTTTTTTTTTCTTGTGAAATACGTCTGAAAAAGTGGGGTCGTCTTATCTCCTGGGTCTAGACTTTCAAATGTCAACTTAAAATCAGGGTCGTCTTATATTCTGGTCAATACGGTACTCTTAAATAGGAAGAATTATGCCGTAAAATAGTTATCTGTTCAAGTAAATAACCATCTGTCAGCTCCCCATTGTTTGTCCGCTGGTGTCCCACAAGGATCCGCTCTGGGCCCCCTGCTATTTGATTTATATATCAATAACTTGCTCCATTATAAAAAAAAATTAATGTTGCAAACCATGCATTTGATCAGGTTTTTAAAGGTTTTATTGACTCTTTAACTCCCGCAAATCAGCTGTTTAAGTGGCTACCTCCATGCTAATTTAATAGACCAGAAACAGGAAGTTGTGACACTTCCTACTGGCAACCTGCTGTAGCTAACGTTACACACTAGATTTACTGCAAATTGTAAAAAAAAAAAAAAAAAAAAAAAAGTAGTTGGAAAGCGAAATATTACTGTTTCTTAAAACATTTAAAAGAAATGTACGACGAGACAAATGGGTCTGTAATTTGAGTTTTCAGTTTTTTTGAAAAGGAGATTTAAGATATTTTTCTTGGCTTCAGACTCCAGCCCTTCAAACCTGTCCTTTAGAGAATTGTAATTGTTTTAAGAAATTCTAAACAAATACACCTTTCTGCGTGGGAAATCACATATAAAACTTCACGTATGTCCTATTTACAAAATAAGACATTTTATTGCTCCCAGAGCTTCTGTTGGCATAAAGCAGAATATGAAATCCCAACAACCTGACAACAATTTGTCAAGGTGTTTTTTTATTTTTTTTTTGGTATTTATAATTCATCTCATAAGAAATGTATCTAAGTTGTCTCAATGAAATATACAAATAACTATAAGGGGAAGGCATTTTTTCATAAAAAGATACTGCTCATCTAGTCCATGCAGGACTAGCTTGACGGAAACTTGGTCAATAGCTCACACTCTTCACAGAGAACGGTGACGTCTGACGGAAGTCTGTAGTGGTTTGTGAAGATATAAAAAGCCACAATGCTGATCGAGCACAATCTTCCAGGTTTCTTGTCCCTGCCCCGTTAACCTATTTTTTAACGCAAAGGTATGGTTGCGGTAGAGCAACAGACAAACGGCACATCTATTTTTGACTAATGGACCAACAATTGTCCCATTTATTTGTGGTAGCAGAGTTTTCTGTCAATGCTTGCATTTCTCAGTTCAGGCTTACGTGGTCTCATGATAGCATTACATCATGCACACACACACCTAAAACAAAACAAAAAATGCTTCTCCTTTATATACTGTTAGAACAAAGGCCAAAATAAGCCCCCTAAAATGTTCAAACCACAGAATTGTATAAAAAGGGTTAACTGGTCAAGACTCACCCTTGAAAATATTATTATAATGTAAAACATAATTACAATATAACTCAATTTGCATTTGGTCCCTGGACTGGTCCCTTGGCTGGGCATGTTGGTCTGGACGGGTCCCTGGGCATGTTGGACTGGACGGATCCCTGGGCCTGTTGGTCTGGACGGGTCCCTGGGCATGTTGGACTGGATGGATCCCAAGGCGTGTCGGACTGGCCGAATCCCTGGGCAGATCCGACCCCTTCCATGTAATTACCCGGCTCTAGTATTTTCTTTCTGAAATACTTGAGGTGAGCCCACTGCTGCTTCCGCCGCTCACACATTTGAGTATTATCATAAATACAGCATATTAACACTTGTTCCGAGCTTGTCAGGATATAAATTAAGTCTGCAGGTGTCCCACCGAGGTTTACCCCTGATACTAATTAAGGCATGATAATTAGGTTTGTTAAATTCAGTCCTTTCAGCCTTGATCCCCCCCTTGGAATACAACAATCACAGATTGCAGACAAGAGAAGGTCTTGGAGGATCCCCATCCGGCACAACACACCTGAGCAGACCAATGGGGGGGCGCCCGATAAGGTCGTTCCCCGGCGCTGGGGGGAATATGCCGGCTTGTAATTATGATTTTTTTGCTTGACAATTCTCATTCATCTGACTTGAATGTGCGCTTGTTCTGTGAGTGGAAGAGACACCATTTTGATGAGGTTCTTTCCTCTTCATCTAGGAGAGAGGGAAAGAGAGAGAGAGAGAGAGAGAGAGAGAGAGAGAGAGAGAGAGAGAGAACCATTCATTTACACAAGAGAAAACCCCAGCCCCCCACCCCACCCCTACCCCCACCCCCACCCCCCCCCCCCCATCCTCTCCTCTCTGCCGTCTCGGTGACCTTGGAGGGCTGGCATACCTTATCGAGCAAGAGACAGGAACAAAGAACCGGAGGAATAACAGAAGGTTATGGCAGCTCTTTAAAGCGTTTGAGAGGGCCGGAGCATAAGTTCTGCCTTTTTAAGCGAACGCGCAAAAAACAAAAGTCAGCGATGCGGCGCTCATTACGCTGAAGCCCGGGTGTTGCGTGGGTTTGGTGGAGTGATAGCGCGCGTATCCTTACAAGGAGGTCAAGAAAGGGCAAAGATCTGGGCATGATTCATCACTGCTCGTTTCGTAGCGCGGCGAGGACTTTAAAGTTCCTCTGAAGGTGCTCTCCGGTTCCAACGGATCGCAGGACTTCATAATTATTGGTCTCGTAACGGATTTTTCCCGTTTTATTAAGACCAATGAGCAAATGATTACATTCCCGATTGAGTTGATTGGCGGCGTGCGTGATTAATACAAACCGGACGTGGGACGTCTCAACTCCGGCTAATAATAGGAAGCACGAGGAAGGGGGGAGGACGGAGGGTGGGAGGAACGACAGAGGCAGGAGCGGCGGCGGAGGGGGACAGTTCCTGGCGCTAAAGAGTCAGCTGGAGTCGTTCATCATCTCCTCTTCCCCCAGCGACTGCAGCCCTTGGACCTCCTCTTACATGGGGAATAAGAGACGGCGGAGAAAAAAAAAAAGTGGGGGGACAGACAGTTAGCGTGAGAGTTAGAGAGATGGAGGGTATGAGCGATGGAGGTGGATCCCTCCCTCCCCGTGCAGTCCAGATGTCAGTGTGTCAGTATAGCCGAGTGGGCGGGGCCTCTGGGACGGCGCCCGGCGTGGTTCAGTCGACTGACAGCGCAAGGAGGGCAGCTGCTCGCTGGTCCTCAGCCCGGATGTGGGACACACACACACACACACACACACACACACACACACACACACACACCTACGCACACACACAAACACGCACACACACGCACGCACACACACACACACCAACACAAACACACTCACTGTTTACACGTAGCCGGCTTGTTTACTCGTCGTTTGCCTCTGTGTACGTGTTGTTGTTGTTTTTTGTTGTCTTTTGTTCTTTTGTTGGTCTCCCGCGACGGGGGGATTGTGGAGCATGGTCATCAGTTTTTTGGAAGTTCCAGCATGTCTCCAGAGGGGTTTGAGGTCTATCACGCCGCGGTGAGCATTCTGAGCGCACGGATTAAATAAATAGATAAAAAATAAATGTAAACATAACATCACAAGAACAATACCCAACATAATTTGACCTCTTCATGAGAAAGACTGCAACTGCACCTGGTGTCTGTAGGGTTCCCTTTCTGCCTGTGCATCCAAGATGGAAGCATTATCTATTCTTTCATTCTTTATGATCTATCTATCTATCTATCTATCTGTCTGTCTGTCTGTCTGTCTATCTGTCTGTCGGCCTGTCTGTCTGTCTGTCTGTCTATCTATCTATCCCATTCTATTGTATTCTATTCTACCATATTCTATTGCATTCTATCAAAAGATAACACACACACGAAAATTTGGAAAATATTATATTCTATATTATTGTACTTTATTCCATGCTTTGTATTACGTTATTTTTTAACTGTCTTTTTTTAATGAATTTAAATAATATTATCGTCATCTAAATGTTACCAAAATGATATTTAAATGTTTTATATCTTTCCGAACCACTATTCCAGACATCCAAAACACTCACAGAAGCACAGCTGGACCTCCATTCCCCGCCTGCTGCACACGGATGAATGGATGAATGGTTGAATGGATGAATGGCTGAATGGATGAATGAAAGGACCAGCGATTAAGAGGAGTGAAGAAGTGAGTGAAAGAGAAGAAGAAGGATGGACAAACTGCTTCACATCACATCAGCGCTGCCTGAGCTGCAACCAGGAAACCAGCTCCAGGTAGACAGAAAGATGAATGGAGCAGTTCTCCACTTCTGTAGTTAACTACAGGGAGTTCTGAAGAGCTGCCTCCTGTGGAGATGTGGGCATCACACACATGTGCATCACACACGGCCATGCTGCGAGTGAAGGAGTGATAAACAATTTGGTTTAAATAAAGAAATAATGACACAAATTAGGATTATTATGATGATGACGGGATGAAATATGTGTCTAGAAAGTGAATTTGAATCACTTATATTTGAATTTGAATTGCTGAATTTGAATAACTGCATTGAAAAACTGGAAGAACCGCCACCAATCCCCCTCTTTGGTGAACAATATTACCATGTTTGGGTCTTTAAACAACTAATCACTACTCCAAGAGGGGGAGAATCACCACAGGTGAGACAAATAAACATAGAACCAAACAATAACATGTACATGGAAAAACATAAACATAGAAACAAACAACATATGTACATGGAAAAACATAAACATAGAAACAAACAACATGTACATGGAAAAACAGAAACATACAAACAAACAACATGTACATGGAAAAACATAAACATCAGACGACAAGATGTATCGACAAAACATAGTAAATTAAGTCCAGGAAAACTGGAACAGCAGTTGGGCACGTGGCCTCTTCCTGTCCTAGTTATGACAGTAAATGACTGAAAAACACAATCTGAATAGCATAATTTGCAATTGAATTTATTATTTTGGAACTAAAATCAAATAAATTTGAAACGGCATGTAATTTTATGAAATTGAATTCATTTGCTCTGAAACTGTGTTTGTTCCTAACTGAAAATCCATTCAGTTCTCACAATTCAAATTCAGTTGACTGAGACACATGTTGAGGAAGAGCAATCGAGTGCAGATTCACGGAACTCCTTTTCACATTCGAATTATATGATAAAAATTTGGTTTTGAATGCAATAACTGAAGTTGAGCAATTCAAATTCAAGTATAAATGATTCAAATTCAAAAGTGATGATTCTGATTCAACAGTGACACATATTTCTGCCCATAGATGATGATGATTATGATGGTGATGATGATGATGATGATGATGATGATGATGATGATGATGATAATGATGAGGATGACTGTTATTATTGTTGTTGTTATTATTGTTGTTATTATTATTATTGTTATTATTATTATTTTAATTAATGTGTCATTCTATGATATAATTAAGCAGAAAATGGAGTGCTACAAATTGGTAAAAAAAATCAAAAAGGAAATTATTATTATTATTATTATTATTATTATTATTATTATTAATAATAATAATAATAATAATAATAATAAGAAGAAGAAGAAGAAGAAGAAGAAGAAGAAGAAGAAGAAGAAGAAGAAGAAGAGGAAGAAGAAGAAGAAGAGGAAGAATACAAGTTTTTGTATAATAAATTAAGTTGTAAAAGTTGGAAGTTAATTGGACTTAGATGTCTTTGTTCAAAGGTGTGTGTATGTGTGTGCACAAATCGATGTGTGTTGGTGATGTACTTTTTTTAGCAGTTCTAATAATTAGTGTACATGCCAAGTGCACATGCACCCAGACAGATAGAGAGAGGGTGAGAGAGATACAGCGAGACTGAGAGAGAGAGAGCGAGAGAGAGAGAGAGAGAGAGAGAGAGAGAGAGAGAGAGAGAGAGAGAGAGAGAGAGAGGGGAGGGGGGAGAGAGCAGGGGGTGGGGGTGGGAGGGGGGTTTGGGACACCCAGTGCATTGTTGCAGCTAATTAGCCCTGGCTGCCTGTATTATCAGTGTATGTGCAGGACCCCGGCCCAGTTCCCGGCTTCCTCCTCCTCTGCTCCCCTCTCTCTCTCTCTCTCACTCTCTCTCTCTCTCTCTCTCTCTCTCCTTTACGTGATAACCTGTCCCAACCCTTCACGATGATAACTCCAAGGTCCAAAGGGGGATCTGCCTCACACGAAGGGGGGAGGTAGTAGGTGGAAGGAGGGGGGGGGGAGTTGGGGGGGGGGGGGGCTGCTTCCACCGGCATCCTGAAGAAGAGCGGAGAGAGAGAGAGAGAGAGAGAGAGAGAGAGAGAGAGAGAGAGAGAGAGAGAGAGAGAGAGAGAGAGAGAGAAAAAACAAAGAGGTCTGCAGCCAGGAAGCCTTAATCACTGCCACCACCATTAGAGTAATGAGGCCTGATGGACGCACGTTTTAGCGGCGGAGGAGGGGGGGGGACGAGGGGCGAGAGGGGGGGGGGGGGAGAGGGGGGAGCTTTCCTCACAGATGAAGGCTGATAACAGATCGCAACCCGCCCCCCTCCCCACATCCCTGCTCCATCCCTCCTCCACCGCCACTATCCCTTACTCTCAGGGGTCTATTAGTGGAACAACAGAATAGTGAAACCCTTATTTCTTCTTCTCCTTCCTCCTAGTTTTCTGTTTTATTTTCGTTTTTTTTCCTGAGATTAGCTGGCGTATAGTTTAAAAGAAGTAGCTGTGTGTCGTCTTGGCAACCTGTCAGTTTTGTGAGTATAAAGGAGATTTATGGAAGGGGGAAAATAAGCCATAACTTAGTATAATATAAGCATCAGAAGGTTATATTAGGATCCCATTCGTTTCCAGCGCTCCTATCAAAACCAACAAGCTGCATGCTGCAGTTTCGGACGTATAAATAACGTTAAAAGAGAATGTCTTTCCATTTGGCGTCCATTATACGCCGCACTGCGTTGTGATCCGGCTTGTGACCGTCGGCGGCAGCCAGGGATCGCCTGTTGTGCAATCTCCTGTTTATGGATTTCATCGCTCTTTACAACACACTTCAAAAATTAATCACCCCAGAGCCCCATACACAACTCCGCAGCTCACATCTGCTGAACGGATCCGAGCTGGGAGCGCTATGCTTTGCAGCGAACGCACTGGTTTCCAGTGGTGGAATGGAACTACATGTACAAATACTTTTTTTCTGTACTTAATCATTCATATTCATTCCTTTACATTTGTGGCTGCCACCGAAGAAAGCGAAGAAAAACTTGCTTCTCCAAGTATGGGAGTATTGTCACAAGTGAAACATGGAAACATAGAAACAAACAACAAAGATGGAACAATTACGGCACATCGCCTCTTCCTGTAACAACTATAGCAATAAAGGAAAATATAAAGAAAAATATGTGATCAGGAGGCTATCCAAAGGAGTGTGTGAGTCAGATGCTGATAGTGTGTGTGTGTGTGTGTGTGTGTGTGTGTGTGTGTGTGTGTGTGTGTGTGTGTGTGTGTGTGTGTGTGTGTGTGTGTGTGTGGCCACCTTTGTGTTCACCGGCCCGTCGTGGTGTATGAGGTCAGACAGTTATCGTAGTGCCTCCGAGCAGCAGAAAGGTTCCGTAGCCGATCCACAAGCCCAGCAGCCACAGAGACACCCCACGGCCGCAAGAACATTCTGAGCCCAAAGCACCGCAGCCGCAGAGGAACCCCAAACCCACACAGGAGTCCTGGCTTCTATACCCTTGGCTTATATCAGGATACTGGATATGACAAGTACTTTTACTTTTAATACTTTAAGTACATTCAATAGCAACTACTTATTTACATTTACACATCAATGTGGTGCTTTCAATTTTGAATTACTTTCAACTTTTAGGAGTCATTTTGGGTCAGGCTATTGTTCCTTTACTTTAAAGTGAAAGGTTTGAGTACTTCTTCCGCCACTGCACCACACCAGAGGACATTTCACAATTACATATTAAGACAGAGAAATATATAGTTAAAATAAATATATAAATGTCTTAAGATCATGTGACTCAAATAATTCTGGGAGAAACAAAAACACATTGTGCAGTGCTCCAACGTCTGGCACAATACCCCAAAAGGGATAGGGTGTGACAGTGACGGTCTGTTGATGTTTCCACCAGGCCGGGGTTTTAAAGCTCTCCGGCGGGCACTTAAAGACCTCCCGCATATTTACCATCTCTCCATCTCTCCATCCCTCCATCCCATCCTGTCCGCCGTCGTCTTCTTCCAAATCGCTGATTTATGGCCTGAGCATGAGCGTGCACGAGATGCTGAGATTTCAGAGGAAGTCATAAAAAAGGAACAAAACCGAGGAAGTGAGGAGGAAAGAGGAAAGAGTAGAGCAGGAGGAGGAGGCGGTGTGAGGGAGAAAGAGAGGGAGTGGGAGACAGTGACAGAGAGTGATTTTGTTGCCATGTCACCATTTATTTTAGGTTAGCTTTACTTATCTGTATTCAGTATATGTATTAGCAGAATATTTGAAAGTACTGTGTTTAGGTTTTAAGCTATCTTCACTTACATGTACTGTGTATAAATATATATTTTAACATTTACATTTTTCTGTTATATTTTTAGTTTTAAATTCATTCACTTCTTGCTTTGACAATAAAGCCCTTTAAATTGAAATTTAATTGAGAGAGAGAGAGAGAGAGAGAGAGAGAGCAGAGGAGACAGATATACTGACAATGCGGAGAGACAAAGAGAGAGAGACAGACAGACAAACAGAGAGAGGGAGGAAGAGAGAGATGAAAGTTTGTCTTTATTCCTACAGTAGTCAGGTTTTGATGCGGTGCCCTGCTCCATGCCAGGTGACCTTTGACCTCCTGGTGGTGGGTCTTCCTCCCCGTTGTTTTCTTCCCTAATTGGAGTCAGGATGCAGATGCCGCTCTCGCTTAAGAACAGCAGTTGAAACTGAGACAACACCAGATAAGGAAAACAGAAAAACAAAACAACTGTGGAAGTGAGATGGGCTAGTTCATAGTTAGTATAGTTGCTTTATTATTTGTATTATTATATTAATATTAATATTATTTTTGTATTATTATCATAATTAATAGTAGTAGTAGTAATAATAGTATAATTAGTATTAACATTATCTTTTATAAATAAATATATATATATATATATATATATATATATATATATATATATATATAATTCTAGACTTATAGATAAAAATAAATAAAATATATACTGTGTATATATTTTATTTATTTTATTTTATTTTATTTTTAATTGTATTGTCGTTATATATTATAGTATCTATCTTTTATTTTGTGAAGCCATGCAGGAACATGTTCACAGGAACAATTCATCATTTAATACATCTAATAAAGCATTTGGTTCCAAAGTTCAGGCTGAAAGTCCCTTCCCATTTCACAATATAATGACATCAGCCTTTGGCAAAGAAGAAAGCTCTGAAGAGTCATTTGAATAGTTGTGATTTCAGAAGGATCTGTTCACCTTGAATAACCCTCAACTCTAATGCAGGGGTTGCGGACCTGGGGTGCTAGACCGCTACGGGGAGTCACCATCGATCACAAGTGGTGCGCAAGGTCTTGAACAATTTGAGTCATGTGTTTCCTGCTTGTCAAATTTGCATCCATGACTATATTATGATAATGTGTTGCATGCCCTAAAAACCTCTCTCTACCATGGAAATAGAGGCTATTGAGTCAATTCGGAACCAATCATGTCTCTTAAATAGGTGGTGGGGGGGGTCTCAGCTTGAATCAGGTTCGATTTTCGCGGGGGGGGGGGGGGGGGGGGGGTCTCTGAGGTAAACACAAAGGAGTAATGAACTCCTGTCTCTGTTCCTGGATCTGAGGAGTGTGGACCAAAAACCCTCAGACAGGACCAGGACCAGGGTGGCCATGGGATAACTCTCCTTATCATCATGACGAGGAGCCTCCTCTCCCAACGTGTCTCGATAAAGCCATTACAAGGCTTCTAATCGCCCACTCAGCACTACCCCTAGTGGGCTTGTGTCGTGTGTGGAATTCAGTTGTGAGCCTCACAGACTCTGAATTGTCCCATTCATCTTTGAATACATAACCTGTGGGTGACCGGTGCTTGGTGATCATCATTCGTTTTAGTGTTAGATTATGGACTGCCCTTCGGAGCTTCTCTTCTTGGTCTTGGTGTAGGCAAATGCAATGTTTTTTATGTCATTCATATTCATTTGTCTTTTTAACCTACGCCAGTGGTTCTCAAACTTTTTTAATAGTGTGCCCCCTTCACTGGGATCGGGAGGAAAGATAGAAAATTTACTTAAATGATGTACTGTTTGTGCATCGGACAGTAAGTTATTATTATTATTTTTTAACATTATATACAACCAATATTTTTAATCAATTTTTTTCTGAGTACCCCCTGCAGTACCCCTAAAGTAAAGTGCCCTGGGGGTACCAGTACCTCCATTTGTGAAACACTGATCCACACCATAGCTGCTTTTCCACCAAGATACAGGATGCTTCTGAACGCTTCTGAACAAGCTGTGCAGTATGTCACAGTGATCTTTCTCTACTTATTTTTTCAGGCTTTTACACTAAAGGAATCAACGCCGATGCAGTGATCAGAGACTTTTGCTGCTAACATCACATTTAACGGCTACAAGCGACGTTTTTCGTAAACTTTAAACAAATCTGTGTGCATTCATATGATATCTTTGTGAGTGTTCGTATTTTTTCATTGGACTTTTGTCCACCCAGCAGTTATCCACTCCTCATACCTTATAATGGAAGTTATGTTGTAATGTCCATTATCTGACATCAGGTGAGGTAATTCACGCTTATGGTTTATTATGAAAGGCGAAGCCAAGGAAGAAATGCAAGAAGTCCTCTTAGGCTTTGTATGATGTATGTATGTGTGTGTGTGTGTGTGTGTGTGTGTGTGTGTGTGTGTGTGTGTGGGTGTGTTTGTGTGTGTGTGTAAGTATGTGTGTGTGTTTAAGTGTGTGTGCGTGTGTGTTTGTGTGTGTGTGCGTGTGTGTTTGTGTGTGTGTGTATGCATGTGTGTGTGTTTTTATGTGTGTGTGTGTGTGTGCGTAAGCATGTGTGTGTGTTGAAGTGTGTGTGTGTGTGTGTGTGTGTGTGTGTGTGTGTGTTTGTGTGTGTGTGCGTGTGTGCGCGCGTGTGTGTGTGTTTGCAGCACAGCCGGCCCATACATCACATCCACTTTACAGTGTTTCCCTGTGAGTCATTTGCATGTCATTACAGCTTTGTTTTATAAGTGAGTAGCCATTAAGAGAGCTGCTCCATAAAAAGCTTGTTAAAATAGAGAGGAAGGCAACAATATGGATCCTAAAAAAAGCCTAAAAACACTTTCACTCACCTTATGTGGCTTTTTGGAAGAGAGAGGGAATAAAAGAGAATTGGGTATAATGGTTAAAAATGTTAAAGTGGTTTCAGAGAGGGGAAGAGAAAAAAAGGCTAAATTGTGTTTTTTTTTTTAGGTCCTCCTATTGGGACCCACACATCTGCCAGGATTGTTAATGGCAGCAAATTCATGCATTCCCATATCTCTCTCTCCCTCGTTTTTTTTTTTTTTTTTTTTTTTTTTTTTTTACACATCTGGAGCGAGCTCTGCAGCCCTGATGCTGTTGCCATCTGGGAGAGTCGACTGGACTGTTCTCGCGGACTCCACCAGGGCTTCCATCGGGAGGCCGTGGTTTCGATACTGACCCGAGAAAGTTGTACTCACAACGTTTATTCTCGCTTCAAAAATCAACCAATTATCGGTGTTGACAGAGAGAAATGTACTCCTTTTTTAATGTATGCAAGAAAATAGAGAAACTCCAAAAGTCCAGAGAAAGTAAATGGAAACAACGCCAGCCCTCCCTTGACTGAAAGTGTAGGAACTTCAAATTAAAAGCTCTCGCATTAATACAAATAATGTTATGATAGATAGTTAGATAGATAGATAGATAGACAGAAATGTCAAAAGAAAATAGGAAATAACAATAAATGGTATTTAGAAAATCTACAATAAAACAGATAACTGTGCACAATAAAGGATCACAATATCCACTAAAAATAACGACAAAAATATATATATATAAATAAAGAGATAACCGCAAAAAAATATTAAAATAAGTAAAAAATAAGAAGAGAAATGTTCCAAAAAATAAACCATAAAAAATTGGTCAAATGCGACAAATAATGAAACAAACCTAACAGCCAGATAGATGAACATAAGTATAATGAAAAAATGGTTAAAGGCTTATAGAGAAAATGCGTGGCCATTTGAAGTTAAAACAACACTTCACACACAGTTCACAACGTGTGTTTTGCTTTAAGAGGTGGCAGCCCGACGCTAATGAAACACCGTGGAGTTGAGGGTGCGTCGCTGGGGTAGGGGTTTTTTTGGGTGTTGTAGGGAAAACCACAGCTTGCTTCTCACATCTGGACCTGCTTAGTGAGTCGAGCAGGGGCACGCTGGCGACAGCCAGACACGTGGCGAAAAATAAGGAGAGAAAATATCACCGTAACTCACTTGTGAGCGACATTTTGGAGTGGCAAACAATTTGAACAGGCAGGGAATTGTTTTTACAGTAGACTTATGAGTTCCAAGTACAACCGGGGTTGTTGGAAGTCATTTTGGCAAGAGGAAAGGACGGAAAGGAGAGGAAGAATCCATTTCTTGCTTTGCTGCTGTTTTTTACGCTTATGCTGTTTAAGTAATACCACTGTGTATAACAGTGTTATAACAGTGTTTATAACAGTGTTAACAACAGTGGTATTACACGTTACTAGGCCTCAAGACAAGTGCTTTTCTTTTAAGTAGAACAAAGACCACAGTATCTGCAAAGACTTTAACCAATAACTGAGATTTGCGAAATGCAGAGAGTAATATAAGCACTTTTATTTATTACATGGCTCTGTTGAATTCTCCATTTTGATTGGTCAACAGCTGCGTTATTTCTGAATAATGGACGGCGTCTGTTAAGAATGAGTGTTGTCACAAGCAACGTCTCTGGCTCGTTTCTTGTTTCACGCCGCCTCTACGCTCAGCTGATACTAGCTGGTGGCGACAACTTGTGACACTACATAGAAACTACAATTACAAGACTTGAAGGACGCACGCACAGTTAGTAATTAATGGGACTTCTGTCGACAGGATGAGCAGCTTCAAGTACCTGGGAGTCCACATCAAGGAGGACTTAACATGGACTGTACATACAGACACTGGTTAGAAAGGTGAGGCAGTGTCTTTACCACCTCAGGCAGCTGAAGAAATTCCGGGTCTCGGTGAGGATCCTCAAGTCCTTCTACTCTAGAGCAGTGGAGAGCATCCTGACAGGCAACATCACTGCCTGGTTTGGGAACTGTACTGCTCAGGACAGGCGGGCCTTGCAGAGGGTGGTGCGTTCAGCCCAATGTACAGCTGGAACTACCCTCCCCTCCCTGCAGGACTTACACACCAGGAGGTGTAGTAGCAGAGCCCACAGGATCATGAAGGATCCTCATCACCCCCACAATGGACTGTTCCAGCTGCTGCGGTCGGACAAGCGCCTCCGCAGTCACACAGAGTTTTTTCCCACAAGCAATGAGGACTGTCAACACTGAACTCACCAGGGGTCCTAACAAAAAGCACAGAGACACTCACACAGGCCCCACTGCCTTACTGTACTGTATGTAGCCTACTGTACTGCAAGTCACTGTATCACTGTCCTGGTTTACTGCATACTGTGATGTATTGCTGTTCTGTTCGGTGTTAATGTATTGCTGGGTCGTACTGTTGTATACTGTACTGTATATCTCCATAGTCACTTTATTCACATGCACTTTACTGCACATATCTGTGTATAGAAATAGCCTATCCCCTATACATACACCTTTACTTCTATTTTGAACCCCCACTCTGTATTATCTTTTCGAGTTTCATTTTATTTTTATTTTATTTTATTTATATTATTCTATTCACTAGCTGCATTACGTTGCATTTAGGAATCAGTTAGTTTCAATTACTTAGCGAGGTAGGAATTAGGTTAGCTATTATGTTCGGTTTAGTAACTATTGTGCATAATCTCCAGGTGCGTTGCAAAGACATTTCACTGCATATATGTATGAAAGTATGTACAGTATGTGACAAATAAACCTCTTGGATCTTGAATCTTGAATCTTGAATCTTGAATCTTGAAGAGATCACTACAGATAGGCCCAATGTCATATTTCACCAACAGTTAACAGATTTGTGATATTTGGTGAGAAGTGCTTTTATGTATGGCGACTAGTTCACTAGGTATAGCTCTGTGATAAGCAGAATAATTTGCAGCCAGTCGGTCATTAATAAAATAAAATAAAAAAAAATAACCCCCTTCAATGTGATACAAGTCCTGATCACCCGGTTGTGGGTTATTTTGTGATATTGAATGTTTCACACCTGTTTTTCACAATGCTACAGTAGTGTACACAGAGGGGCCAATTCACAAAGAATGGATTGTGGCCACTGATATAGCACCATGAACTGCGCATTACCCTTACCCGTTACCTGCCCCATCGCAACGTCTGATTCACAAAAGATATTGCACTAATGATATCATACCCATATAGCTGAGTGCTATTTTCCCTTGATTTGCGCCTGATTGCAATTATCCGTGTGGAAAAGTATAAATGGTGGCTTTGCGCCAAGAACATTGGAGGCAGGACAATGGCAGAGAGGAGAAAAATTGGCCTCAATGGCTCTGCAGACAGGACGCGGGACGCACAGGGCTTTTTTTGTGATGTTCAATTCGGGAACGGAGGGAAAAAAATACATTTAAAATAAAAACACACTGCTTTTATTTGTTTTGTTTGGAAAAACGGGAAACAGGGAAAGCCCATATGCGTAATGGAGAGGGAGTGCTGTTGTTCCGGGGCGGGGGCGTAATATAACAATGCCCCATAAGCTTCTTAAATGGGACACCCTTTATGAATGCGCTTCAACTACAGTACCAACAATCAGTGGTCTAGTGGTGCCATTAGAAGTGGCTATTCTCTTAATTTTAGCCAAAAAAGTTTTTTTAAGTGGGCCATCCAGCAAAGGATAAACGCCCTGTGTTATGAACAGTGACATGTAAGCCTACTCTTCCATATCTAGTTCACCCAAAAATGGGCCAGTTGTATTGGAAAACTGTAACTTAACTTCTGCTGCTTGACTTCGGGGAGTAAGGATCATTATGGAATTAACATTAGACACAGAAGAGCAATCAATCAATACTGGTCCACAGACTATAGGGTAAGACAACTATATAATTAGCCACTGTTTATGTGACGATAATCTCTTTAGTGGATGTTTTTAAGGGAACATTCAGGCGTGCAGTAACGTATTTTCTTTGAGGGGCGCTGGCCAATATACATGAACGTGCAGGGAAGCAGAAATGCACACACTTACATATGAACTTCTAAAGCTAAAAAGAGGCACAACATCTGCCACATTGCTCAGTGCGATAGTTCCCCTGCCCCACGGCGCACGCCACCCGACACAGAGACACAGGCGATGATGTTGAAGACAAAGCATTTTATTGACGAGAGTGGCAAGTTGTAACCGGGAGCAGATGGAACGTTGTCATGACAAAAGCTCCCCTTCCCACGTGCGTGTGGGGATGGGTGATTTAACCCGTGCTCATCAATTGCTCTGATGAGCAACAAGTGCACAGCCACCCCTGATCCTGGGCACAATTAACTAGACCCAAGACAGGTTAGGCTGCTGAAATCACACTACCCCCACACCACAAATTACCTAATTTAAATTTAAATGTAAACACTATTTGCTTGACAGTGCAGTTAGGGGTGCATTTCAGCCTTTTCAGGTGTTTTGAGAAATAAACGGTTTATTTTTATATTATTTGCACAGGTTTAGCGGCTGCAAAAGCCGCGCAATGCTTTTGTGAATTTGCCCCAGTGTAGTGTAACATACTTCCACTCTGCGTTCTATTTTACACTGTGCCCTTTCCTTTTTTGTCCTCCTCTTTCTTCTCCTCTGTCCTTCCCACTGTTTTGGTCTTTCCCAAACCCTGGTTCCAGTCTGCTGTACCTCTTCCTCCCTCTCTCCTCATCCTCTTCCTCCGGACATGACAGTGCGGGGGGATAAGGGAAGAGTAATTATGGTTCAGCGAGGCTGCCAGGTGTGATAAATGACTAATAAGAGGAGCGGAGCCTCGGCTCCTCCAAGGAGGACTATTACCGTCTTATCAGCACGAGGGCTGCAGCTCAGCGGCCCCGGCCTGGGACAAGGGGCCCTTGTAGCTACTCGGCCCCTCATCCTCACCCCTTCAGCTCAGCCATCCTCCATGGGCAGTGTGGGGCCTGCCCACCCCAGAGAAAAGCCTCCGGATTTAACACCTTAACCACCGCTCTTCCAGAAAATGGATGGCCGCGATTGTGGGTGACCGCCATTGACCAATTTGCATTTGAAACAAATAAAGCAAACGGAAAATAACAAGTCGTCATCATGCGATAGACCGCTTGGATCCAGATTCAGTGTTTTTCTCTCATTGAAAAAAATAGTTTTTTATTACTAACACTGACATTGCTCTATGTCCAAATGCAGTGTGTGTGTGTGTGTGTGTGTGTGCAAAACAGTGTGTTACAAAAACTACTTCAACAAAGTAACCGCTGTAGTACTTCAAAATAAGTCAAGCACAATGTGCTTCATAACAGATATGATAAAACTATTGTTAAACTAAGAATCTAAAATCATAACAAAACAGTTAAAATAAGTACAATATACAATGACTGTACAGTATGTTGCTTAAAAGTGGCCTGCATAGCACAATAGACGTTTGTTGTGAATCTTGCAATTAATAACTTGGCCTTGCAATAAATTGCATTCATTTTCCATCACACTGGTAAACTAAACTGTATTTTTATATTTACAACTGTTTTGAGTGTTGCTACTCATAGCTATCGTAGAAGATTTATATGGCTGCAGAGAATAATGAATGGACTAAATGACAAACAAATCTGCAATGAGAAAAGATATCCAACATCCCTACAATGACCTCTTCTGTGCAGCCACGGTGCCATATTCACAATAAATAGCAGCTACACCAAGAAATGGAAATGTATTTAAATGACGTGTTTACTGTTGTTCCATTGTTGTTTAATCTCTTCTTCATGGAAAGAAAAGTAGAAAATCATGTTTTTTCTTTCTTGCAGGTCTGATAAAACCAGGCTGTGTTTACCAGTGTGTAACATCCCAGGTACAATGTGTATATTCAGGCAGGCGGCTGAATGATATCGCCACTACCAGGTTTATCTGATGGTAGAATGGATTTTATTGTACACATTACAATTGAAAGGTGGCATTAAAATGTGATAAGCTGCTTCCATATGCAGACTACATACCTTATAAATGATGCACGTCAGAATCTACTGTGTGAAGAATGTCCTTCCAGCTGACAGAATGGAGAAATTCATCTTCCAACAAGTGATGAAGTGAACAACCGATGTAACCGTCTCATGAAGCTATAACTCAATAATTTAGATACTGGGCATATTGGCCAGTGCACCAGAATATATACCAGTATGAATTTATTATTCATTATGTTTTCCTTATTTTTTCTCAATGCCACTGTAACGGGTGTGGTTAGGACCCAATTGCAGCACAAAGACATTACTTTTTGTCGGAGACCCCGTCCATCTCCTCGTCCTCCGCTAAATCGGCCACGTCATCCTCATCGGAGGAGGGACACCCAGGGTCGACATCGTCCGCCTCTGAACCATTGCTGGAGGGCACAGACAAGAGAGGTGGTGGGGTCTGCGGTATGGAGGGTTGACCCGGTCTGGAGGGCTGGTCAGGATGGCGCTGATGGAAACTCCTGATAAGGGTGTGGTCCAGAACGTGCCTCACAGGGACCCAGGACCTCTCCTCCAGACCATAACCCTCCCAATCCACCAGGTACTACAGGCCTCTCCCACGCCGGCGGGAACGTAGGAAACGGCGGACAGAAAAGGAACGACCCCCGTCAATGAAGCGCAGAGGAGGCGGGGAAGCGCCAAGGGGACCAGAGCACTCTCCCGGACTGGCTTGACTTTGGACAAATGGAAGGTGGGATGGACGCGAATGGACCTGGAGAGCTTGAGCCGCACTACCACCGGGTTGACGACCTTCTCGATCTCGAACGGGCCGATGAACCGAGGAGCCAGCTTCTTTGATTCCACCTTCAGGGGGAGGTCCCGGGTGGAGAGCCAAACCCTCTGGCCCGGCTGGTACTCCAGGGCCTTGGAGCGGCGACGGTTGGCGGCAGAGGCGTTGCGGCCAGCGGCTCGGAGGAGGGCGGCCCGGGCCCGGGTGCAGGTCCTGCGGCAGCGGCGAATGAAGGCCTGGACGGACGGGCAGGAAGCCTTCCTTTCAAGGGCCGGGAACAGAGGCGGTTGGAAGCCGTAGGCGCACTGGAAGGGGGAGAGGCCTGTGGCCGAACTGGTCAGGGTGTTGTGGGCATATTCCACCCACAAAAGCTGCTCAGACCAGGACGACGGGTGTTGTGACGTCATGCAGCGAAGGGCCGTCTCCATCTCCTGGTTCTTCCCCTCTGTTTGGCCGTTGGACTGGGGGTGGTACTCTGAGGACAGGATGACGGTGGTCCCCAGGAGCGAACAGAACTCCCTCCAGAAGACAGAGGCAAACTGGGGACCCCGGTCGGATACAACATCTACCGGGATGCCATGGAGGCGGACGACGTGGTTCAGCAATAGCTTGGCGGTACCCTTGGCCGACGGGAGCTTCGGTAGAGGCACAAAGTGAGCTATCTTGCTGAACTGGTCCACCACGGATGGTAGTGTTGCCGTTAGACGGTGGCAGACAGGTGACGAAGTCCACAGAGATGTGAGGCCAGGGGCTATGAGGAACCGGCAGTGGGTGTAGAAGACCGGCAGGAGCAAGAAGAGAGGGGTTGTGCTGGTTACAGGTGGGGCAGGCATTGATGAACCCTCGGACGTCCTCACCCAGAGAGGGCCACCAGAAGCGACGCTGGACGACCTCCTTCGTCCGCTGGATCCCCAGGTGCAGGTGAGTCGGGAGTTGTGGGCCCACTGGAGAACCTCGGACCGGAGGTCAGGCAAAACGAACAGACGGTTGGGCGGACATGCGCTGGGTCCGGGTTGGTCCTGGTCGGCGGCTCTGACTCTCCCCCACCTAACAGGTGAGTGTGGCTACTAGACGGGAGGATGGCAGAATGGTGTCGGGGTCAGCAGTGTCTTCCTCCTCCTCCTGGAACTGCCGGGACAGGGCGTCGGGTTTGACATTGCGTGACCCCGGCCGATAGGAGAGGGAGAAATTTAACCTGGTTAGGAAGAGCGCCCAACGAGCCTGACGGGAGTTCAGTCTCCTGGCGGACTGGATATACTCAAGGTTCTTGTGGTCGGTCCACACCAGGAATGGCAGCTGGGTTCCCTCTAGCCAGTGTCGCCACTCCTCCAGGGCCAATTTGATGACGAGAAGCTCCCTATTCCTGATGTCGTAGTTCCTCTCGGCCGGGGTCAAACGCCTGGAGAAGAAGGCGCAGGGACGAAGTTTCTGGTTGGAGGCAGTCCTCTGGGACAGAACAGCTCCGACTTCCACGTCGGAGGCGTCCACTTCAACCACGAACTGCCGTTCAGGGTCAGGCAATACCCGAATGGGGGCTGAAGTGAACTGTGCCTTCAGGGCCAGGAAGGCGTCATTGGCGGCGGCGGACCACAGAAACGGCACCGCAGAACTCCATCCCAGAATAGCCCCTGTAGTCCTGTTGAGGTGTGGGTTGTGACGCCGGAGCCAGGGGAACCCCAGGAGGAGAGGGTGACGAGGTGAGTGCAGGATGCAGAACTGTATCGTCTCGTGGTGGTTGCCGGACAGGAGCATGCGGATGGGCACCGTCTGATGGGTGGGCAGTGGCAGGAACCGGAGAAGGCAGGAGAACTCGACCAACACCCAGCTGCCTTGCTAGGTTATCGTTGATGATGTTAACATCGGAACCAGAGTCAATAAGTATGGCGAGGGAATGTGAGAGTTAGGGCAGCAGCAGCCGAGCCTGGCACAGGGGATGTAGGTTGGAGGAGGGTTTGGAGGTGTGGCTCACCAGGACCTCCTCCCTCACTGGCGAGCCCGGCCTTTTACCGGACACCCGCGGATGTAGTGTCCAGCTAGACCGCAGTAGAGACAAAGGTTCCCCACCCGGCGTCTCTCCTTCTCCTCCGGGGTGAGGCTGGCCCAGCCAACCTGCATGGGAGAGGCCTCACTCGTGGGTTGACGGGCCGGAAGAGCTGGCGGCCCGGAGGAACCTGGAAGACGGGTTGCTGGGCGGCGCTCCACTTGCCTCTGACGCCTCTTTCGCTGCTGGGCCTGGATGCGTCGGTCGATACGGGAAGCAAGCTCAATGATGTCATCGAGAGAGGTTATCAGGCCGTGGGAAACTAGCTCATCCTTCACGTACTATGCTAATCCCATCCTCTGGCATCCTCGGGACCCATCCTGCATCCTTGGAGGCGAAGGTGTGGGGCTGCAGAGCGAAGAGGATGGAACGGTTCGTGATGAATGGACTACAGCTGTCTGCGTCTCCGGCGTAGCGTTCTGGAACCCCCACCCGGGGGTCCAGGGAGTACCCAGGCTGGGCCGGTGCTGGTGAAGGTGGGTCCGGGGAAGCAGGCGGCGGGATGAACTCAACGAGAGCGGTGGGGAGCTGCTGGACCTGGGCGGTTAGCGTGGCGAGCCCTTGCTCCTGCCTAGCCGCTGCTAGCTGGACGTCCGCTGCGGTGGAGGCTAGGACAGCCTCCTGGTGTTGGATCTGCGACTCCACCCTTCCCAGGCGTGCCAGCGGCTCGGGGTTGTGTGCTGGGTCCATTGTGGGCCAGATTGTACTGAACGGGTGTGGTTAGGACCCAATTGCAGCACAAAGACAGGCAGGGATATTTGGTAATGTCTTTGATTTGTAGAGCGGATAGAAGACAGGCGGGGGGCATGCATGATACGTGGTCGGGGCGAGGCAGGGTAGCGGGGAATCAATCCGGAGAACGCTATTGAGTCTGGTGCAAGCATCGAAAACAATCTGGCAATGGGTGACTGGTGAGAAAGGCTTCTATAGTGGCTTGATTGCTGATCGGGAACAGACGTGTGTGCAAGTGAATGGAGTTGGGCTCATGAGGCAGGTAAGGAGAGGGAGGGGAAGGTAGATGAAAGCTGAGATCATGACAGCCACAATTGTTATTGTGGGAGCTGATGTGGGGCCGGCAAATGGGAGTAAAATGTGTTAAAATGTATAAAAATGCGTAAATGTATTAAAATATATAATTTAATGTATTTGATTCTGCCTGTTTGCAAAATAAATATATCTTTAGAAAAAAATTTCTCCGTCAGTAATATTTTATTACTGACTTTTATTATTTTATTAATATTTAATTTTATTTTTATGTCATGTCTCGTCATGGTGAGATCGAAGTCTAAGAAATGTGTTGTTTTCTACCTAGAAACAATTAACTCATGCTGCTTCAACTGAGCCATACAAATTTCAGAGTAGATACAACGTTCAGAATCACATTTCCTACATTTTAATAGCCCAGATGTTTAAAAGAATGTGATATTACGAAACAGTGCTCACCATTTCATTAATGTCCAAGTATTAGATGTGATACTTGCAGCACTTTTCCCGTCATATAATTCAACATCGGTCATGATGATAGAGGGCATTACTCTCGTGCTCTACTATTGCAGACTAGACCTGGACCTCCTGAGTTCCAAAGGCTGAAGCTCCTCTGCTCAACGTTTTAGGTCCGCAAATAAAATGAATGTTTTGGATGCGGAGAGGTTCGGCAAACGTATTTGATCGCCCGCGCTTATTCCGCCGTCTAAAGAGCATTTCTTTGTCGGCAGAGCTTCGCAGGTGGACGTCCTCAGGTGATGGCACCCTGCAGACAGGGGCAGGCTTGTTTTTTCTGCAGACAACGATGCCTCACTCTGTTTCTTTTTCCCTCCGTCTCTCTCCTTTTCCCCCAAACACACTCACTCTCTTTTTCCAGAGTGACATCATTTACCGTTTACCACAGCGGCTCACGTTTCCTGCGTTGCTCACGTACTTGTAAGAGTCACTGCAGAGCGGAGCTATCAAGACGCCCGTCGGCTTTGTTTGCGTCGGACGTTTCACCCTGAGTTTGGTCCGTCTCAACGTTCTCCTCGGCAGAGAGGATTAACGCTCTTGAACACCCTTTTGATTCATCGTTTAGTTGCATGCTGTTTTCCCAGCCGGGGGAACGAAGTTGGCTACCCCTCTGTCTCTCCGGATGGATGTTTTCAGAGGGAGTGGATGCGTTAAATGTGGACCCCCACCACCACCCCCTTCCCTCTCTCCCATGCAGCCCCCATCTAAAACCCAGGGCTAATTCATAGCCCCGTTGATTACCCAGGGGGATTCTTTTATCTCCCCCATTTCATTCTTGAAACGCTCAGCGGACATTTTAATGGCTGCACTTTCATCGTCTGTCAGATATTTAAATGGGGAAGCGCGTGTGTGCGCCGGGCGGCGAGCGACGCGGCGGCGTCGGGCCCTCTCAGATTCCGCATGTCAATCTTTAATGCCCAGAGATATGGACGCGCTCTGACCCCTCACTCTGTCATCCTGCCTCTCCCTCGCATAAATTGACCTCCTGATAATCATTTTCCGGGCCTATATGCTGTAACGAGTGTTCTGGAGTACTTGGCAGTCACATGACCCGAAGAGGGGCCATTAGGGGTTGAGAGATTGACCCCTCCCGCAGAGGCTAGGCCATAGAACGTCCCTCTGACATATGGGCTACAGTTAGGCTGTCATGGCGGGTGAATTTCACTCAGCCTGTTATGACCATGAGTGTCACCGAACGACATGTAATAGAATGGGGGACCATTGGTCTAATGGAACCGTGAGATCGAGTTCCATTCACTATTACCGCCATCCACTGATAGTTATAGCTGTGAGAATGTGTCGCTAAAGAAACCCGGTGGGAAAGGAAAATGTGGTGTCGCGTCGCCGCGGTGCCAACGAAAATGTTGGGAAATTGTGCGCGTTGTGGCTGCCGCCGCGCGTTTGGCGACTGGCTCCGTACCGGAAAACGCTCCCCCCTGTCGCCGCTACCGGTGGAGCACCGCTAACCTGAGTTCAACATCAGCTTAATGAGGCCTTCTTTCCTGTCGTCCCTCCAAGGCCACAGGAAAGCAGCCATGTGCATATGGCCACACACCTGCTCCACAGCAGTGGGTGTTTACAGGTGACCAGAGCTTTTCGAACAGGGGACATTGTCATAGAGACACTTTGAGCAATGTGCTCTCCCAATCAGATACCCGGCTATCCCAATGCACTCCCTTTTCCTTCACATTATACCCGACTAAAATGTACTCTCCCTTCACACTATACCTACTATCCCAATGTACTCCCCCGATCTTGTACAGGTACCTAGCCAACCAAATGCAGTCTCCCAATCAGGTACCCCACTATTCTAAGGTACTCTCCCAATCAGGTACCCTACTATCGCAGTGTTCTCGCTCTCCCGTCACACTATACCCTACAACCCCAATGTACTCTCTCTCATCACACTATATCCTACTACCCCAATGTACTCTTTCCCTTTATACTATAACCTACTACACTAATGTACTCTCTTCCTTTATACTATACCCTACTACCCCAACATACTCTCTCCCTTTATACAATATCTACTACCCCAACATACTCTCTTCCTTCACACAATAACCTACTACCCCAACGTACTCTCTCCCTTCATACTATATCCTACTACCCTAATGTACTCTCTCCTTTCACTCTATACCCTACCATCCCAACATACATATTGCACTATAACAACCTGTTTTCATTGATATTGTCTTATTTCTGTTTCCGACGGCCATTCTTATTGTTTCTAAAACATTTCATGTAACCACCCTAAAACTTTGGCCTCACATTTATTTAATCCTGGTCCTTTGTGTGGGCCATTAGTGCATCGCCCTTCACAATTTAGGACCACAATATGCAAATGATCATTATTAATAAGGTAAGAGAGAGCAAATCTGATTGGAAGTTAAACCCTTGAACCTCCGGATCTCTCCTCTTCTTCAAATGTATACACCCAATTAGGTCTGGATGCAAATTCTGCTTAATTAGTTTTCCTAATCCTTTCAAGGGTAGTGGCCTCATGCCGCCAGTCCTCAAATGAACATTTAATCCTTTTGGAGGCACCTCTAATCTTTTCATATTAAAAGCTAAATAGTCAAATGTAGGTATTGATCTAATTACACATGGATTGCTATGGAGAGTGCTGCAATTTATTTAAATGGATGCTATGGTTCTTTTTCCCCATTCCCGAAAAAAAAAAAAAAAAAAAAAAAAAAGAGAACCATAGCATCCATTTAAATGCATTTACGTTTCCAGAGAATTACTATCCGCTCCTCTTTTCTCATAAATAGCTGATTAGCTTTGGAAGATGTCTCGACGTGTAAGCTTCACCCTTTTACAATATTTGGACATTATTGTCGCGTTACAAAAGCAATGGAAGGTTTGAGGGATTTTCCTTTTAATACTGTTTTTCATGTAGTCGTCACTTTACAACAATTTAATGTTACAACAATATATCGTTGGAAAACAATGTATTGGCTGCCAGGCTGATGAAAATAAAACTATGGTTGTTTTTATTATTTTCTAGGACAAATTGCCCGACGACGTTCCCAGACGTTCCATTCATTCCAAATGCCATCTCTGCCTTAAATTCCTGCTTTGTGAAGTTCAAGAAATGTATATATATATATATATATATATGGGTACCAATTCAATTCAGTGGTCATTTTTGAGGCTGCACGTTTGTGGTCCATGTTTGTCCTATGGTGTCATTAAGAGTCTCTCCCCGTTGACACAATGAATAATTCTTCAATTTTAAGTTCAGGCATTATCTATTTGGCTTCTTTGAATGCTGTTGGTTGGCAACATAATACAATAAAGCCTGTAATTTGCATACATCATAACGTGATTATAGAAAAAAAAGTGGAATCAAACTTTCCAAGGTTGTCTGATGAACAAGTGGGAATTGTTTTGCTACAGAGCATTGTGTGTGTATGTGTGTGTATTTGTGTGTGTGTGTGTGTCTGTGTGTGTGTGTGTGTGTGTGTGTGTGTGTGTGTGTGTGTGTGTGTGTGTGTGTGTGTGTGTGTGTGTGTGTGTGTGTGTGGCCACAGACGCAGGTTTTTTTTGTCCCTGACGCGAAACAATGCGCTAGACCGGGAATTATCTTTGACTTTGTTTATTTGTTGCTTTATGCTGACGTAGGTAAACATTTTTTAGACAAATATGTACCCAACTTAGCAGGCTCATAGGAATACCACAGCTGTGGAAATGGAACATGGGCGCTTGATATAATCACACTAAAAGAATGCATTGAAGCGCAGCCAAAAATTCTTTTGAAACAACTGTTTTTGCCCCTTGCGAGGCAAAGTAATTTCGGTAATTCTGGTTCTGTAATTCATTTTCCGATGGTCTGATAATGTTTTAGTTTTTATTTCGTTTCATCTTTTTCAAATGCTTTATCAATGATAACATCTATTTTTCATTTAAAGGTGAGCTTAGGTCTTCGAGACAAATATCAGGAAACAACCGTAAAAGGTGAAGAGCAGTGAGAACGCTGCCCACAAAGGGTTTGGAGAGACATATAGAGATGTACAGTGTCAAAGCAAGAGGAGCTTTTTTAGTATTTTACTATACCACTATTACTACACTTACAACTACTTCTACTATTCACTATGCCAAAAACAAAAACATTGCTCAATGGAATAATAATCATTTTGAGTGAAAATTTTCCTGTTGGTTTTAATCACTATTTAAACTGAAGTGGTGAGTAAATGAAGCCTTCTCACTGGTAACGGTCATTAAACAGCCATACTGGTGTCAGATTGAGTTCAAGCCAATATCCTAGTAAGCACACACATTTTACATTACTCACATTTTCCTGATGATAGCTCTCATTTTTAGGCGCTTAATATTGTCTCTACTTTTGGGTTTTGGAAAATTCCAACGATATGGTGAGAAGGCTACCTTAAAGTGATCTCCAGCTCCCACTGACAACTATGTAACGTATTTTCATCGCATTTACTTTATCTTTTCATATCGATGGATAAATAAACAGTACATGCATAATTCGAAAAACAAAATTAGATAAATCATTTTAATAAACAATGAGTTAGAAAATAATCCAAAAAATAGACAAGGGACAAGAAAAAAAAAATAGTCGACAAGAACATTTTTGCAATATTGCAATTAAGCAAAAAAAACAAATTGGACACGATATAAAAAACCCCACAAAAAACATCTAAACTGGTTAATTCATTTTTCCAGTTAAAGCAACACTGAAACTCAGTTCGACACGGCACGGCCCTTCAATACACTGGATTGGGCTGTGGAGTGAAGCAGAGGCTTGGGAAACGGATTCTGGGATGTGGAAAGTTCCGTACGGCAGATCTTAAGAACAGAACTGTGGATGTGCTCCACTCCCTACGGCCAGTGGGAGATGATGGGAGGTGGTGGGGGCGTTTTGGGGGTGGGGGTCTCTGGGGGCCTCATCTAGCCTTATCTCGCACCAGTGAGCGCTGCTGTGGGATCAGATTTTCCATCGCTGCCCCTGACCTCACTGTTACACCATAGAAAGTGAAAGGGGACCGGGATCAGTGCCTGGGGGTCCGCCCTGTCCAGGGAGGATGGGGTTTCAACTCACACCTCTTACTGCCAACGTGTGTATGTGTGTGTGTGTGTGTGTGTGTGTGTGTGCGTGTGTGTGTGTGTGTGTGTGTGTGTGTGTGTGTGTGTGTGTGTGTGTCTGATACGTACGTTCAGATACAGTACACACACACCCATTAACACAAATTAACAAATTACACACACACATTAGAACACGGTTATGTATTTGGGAGTATTTGGAAATAGTGATTCAAGACTCGCGAAATGATTCGGTCATCGCAAACAAATATTTAAAATGACTCGGGAGTCACTCCGACGAAAGGGTCTTTCATTCGCGACTCTCTGACTGCTGTGAGTCAGACAGGCTGAACTGAGTCAAGACTCTCGAACAAAAAAAAGCTCGGAGCCCTGTGTTGTGAGTGACTCATGCCCCGAGGCAATTCTCATACGAGATCTGAGAGCCGCGAGTAATGCACGTACGGTACCTCAAGCCCCACAGCGAATCCTCTACTCACAAACACTGCCTGAGGATTCAATTATTGTGGAAAGAAGCGTGAACACATTTAGCATAATGCCTATTGAATGTGACAGCTTTACACTTTCTTAACAAATAAATTATTTTTGACAGAATTAAGATTTGACAGATTCTTATGAGAATTCTTTTCACCGAGCTGAGCTGACTCTTCTGAATCGTTATACTGACTCAATCAAACCAACGACGCGTTCGAAAATTGAACAAATCTCTCTTCAGTGAGTTACTCGCAAAGAGCTGAAACCCCAAAAACAGACAAACTTCTCATCACTATTCATGAAGCTACAGAACCGCTAGACGTTTGGGCAACTCAAGTTTGTTGTCAAATCACAAGAATTTTTGGATTGGGTGCAATGTAAAAATAAATCCATATACAATATGGGCAAAAAAAACTAACAAACAAGGGAGGTCTTGCTTTCTTTTATTCCTTTTGGTGAAGACAGACAGACAGAAGCCAAAATATGGATATAGAATGAGGGGGGTAAAGTTATATATATATATTTTTTCAGTGGGGTGGACAGGGGGGTAAGCGTCGCCCCAGAGCAGCTGGAACCCTCTGCACGCCGTGTGGGAAGAGCCGGCGCTCAGACTCCACCGGGAGGGTCCGCGCACGCACACTTAGCCCTGGAAAGGTTAATGAAATTACACAGGGGGTCGGTGCTGCAGCTGCAGGTGTGTTTTTACATGCGCACACACACACACACACACACACACACACAGACACACACACACACACACACACATACATGCACGAATGCACACACACTTGCATACTGTACATATGCACACACTATAAAAACACAGTGAGCACGGCCATTCCTCTGTTGAACTGAAATCATTCTAAAAACATGTAGTTTTAGTTGATTCCACGATTAGGGTGTCATTTAGCCCGTGTAACTCTTACTTTTTTTTTTAATAAACTTAAAAAACAAACTTCAAAATCTTTATTTTTGATTCATTTTTCAACATTGAATCTAAGAAAACATGCATTTAACAATTCAAAAAATGGCTTTAAGGGTTGACGTAAGACGGTTGAGTTTTTGGCTCAGAATGCGCAAATATACACAATGTGGCCAACAAGCATTCATGATGATGATTGGTGTTGTGAGGACAACGAGGACACTCTAATTTAGTCAAGGATTTGGTGAAGGAATTCTGTGGAGAAGTGAGAATATCCATCCTGCTCTGTACCTGCTGTTTGTGGACGTTTGGAAGGACACAGAAATGGCCTCATCCTGGTCCACTGCAGCTGGACACAGTCAGTCTTTGTGTTGTCGTTGTACTCGTGCGTGTACAATCGGTCACACGTGTCATATTTTTTCCACTTCACCTCATTCAAATAAAAATTCCCAAATCCAGACCTCTAATTCTTTGCTTGTGAAACAATAACAACTTGTGTCAAGAGTTTATGTTGATTTAATATGTCGGAAATAATTTGAACGTTTATATTTATTGAATGATTTATTTAATCAGTTTGTCACATTCAAAAGGGATTTTTGTATTCATGTATTTAACAAAACAACAAAAAAATAAAAATAAAGAAATAAATATATAAATGAACAAAATTGGGCCCCCTGATAGCCCAATCAGAGAGCTTGTAAGATCCGTACCAGGCAAAATAAAACTGAGATGTGGGATTTAAGCCTATGTGAGTTATTTCCGACTGAATTCAAAGAAAGCTCGGGGAGACACCGAGAAGCACACGGTCAAGCGATGAACAGAACTATCACTCGGCACCGTGTGGAGAGGAAGAGAAAACAACACAAGACAAAAGGTGATTGGAAAGCGAAGGGTCAGGGGCGGGGGAGGAGGGGGCAAAACAAACGACACAGATTGGGCGGCGGAGAGGTAGAGTTAGAGAGGTAGAGTCGGAGGGGTAGAGTTAGGGAAGGAGGGAAAGAGGGGAAGCGAGAGGGAGAGAGAGAGAGGAATGGAGGCGGTCTTCTAATGACTTCACACCCCATTAGCCACTTAGTCTGATGCGTCACACCTCATTATGCCGCCGGAGCAGCGGTGCACGGACGCGTGAAACCGTCCACTCAGCCGGACCTGTCCACCCGCCGCAAACACTCACTCACTTACAGCAATTAGTGTGTGTGTGTGTGAGAGAGTGTGTGTTTCAATGTGTATGTGTGTGTGTGTGTCGATGTTTACGTGAGTCCAAGTGTGTCTGTCTCAATGTGATATATTGTGTGTTAGCATGTAGCATGTAGCTTGTCGTGTATAGTTAACACAGTGCTACTAGTGAGCATAGTGCTACTAACGAACACAGCGCTGCTAGTGAACACAGTGCTTCTAGTTACCATAGTGCTACTAGTGAGTACAGAGTACTAGTGAACATAGTGCTACGAGTGAGCACAGTGGTATTAGTGAGCACAGTGTACTAGTGAGCGTAGTGCTACTAGTGAGCACAGTGGTAATAGTGAGCACAGTGTACTAGTGAGCATAGTGCTTCTAGTTACCATTGTGCTACTAGTGAGCAGAGTGCCTTTAGTGAACACAGTGCTACTAGTGAGCAGAGGGAACTAGTGAGCACAGTGCTTCTAGTAACCACAGTGCTACTAGTGAGCACAGTGTACTAGTGAGCATAGTGCTTCTAGTTACCATAGTGCTAATCGTGAGCACAGTGTTCTAGTGAGCACAGTGTACTAATGAGCACAGTGTACTTGTGAGCACAGTGTACTAGTGAGCACAGTGTTCTAGTGAGCACAGTGCATTTATTTACCATAGTGCTACTAGTGAGCAGAGTGGTACTAGTGAGCACAGTGTTCTAGTGAACATAGTGCATTTATTTACCATAGTGCTACTAGTGAGCAGAGTGCTTTTAGTGAACGCAGTTCTACTAGTGAGCACAGTGCTTTTAGTAACCATAGTGCTACTAGTGAGCACAGTGTACTAGTGAGCACAGTGCTACTAGTGAGCACAGTGTACTTGTGAGCACAGTGTAGTAGTGAGCACAGTGCCTCTAGCTACCATCGTGCTACTAGTGAGCACAGTGTTCTAGTGAGCACAGTGTACTAATGAGCACAGTGTACTTGTGAGCACAGTGTACTAGTGAGCACAGTGTTCTAGTGAGCACAGTGTACTAATAAGCACAGTGTACTAGCGAGCACAGTGCACTAGTGAGCACAGTGCTTCTAGTTACCATGGTGCTACTAGTGAGCACAGTGCTTCTAGTTACCATGGTGCTACTAGTGAGCACAGTATACTAGTGAGCACAGTGCTACTAGTGAATAACACTAGAGTGTTACTATATGTGTTATTATTTTTATCCCTTTTTCATTTGTACCTTTCTATCTTATCCTGTGCATATAATTGCATTTGTATATCCTGTATATTTTTATCTATTTGACTATTTTATTTGTATTATTTGTAAGTGCTTTACATTAATAGAAGGCAATCAGATAGTAGAATTCATTTAATAAAAATAGGTGAATATGATGCTATACTAATTTCAGATGTATTTTATATATTTATTTTATTTATTTTATTTATTTTATCTATTTTATTTTCACTTTTCATATAATTTTTATTAGATTCATTTTTCATTTGTATTTTTTTTCAATGCTTATCATTTGTAGAGAAGCGCACTAATAATCATCACGACAAATTCCTTGTACACGTAAATGCACCTGGCGCAACAAACTCATTCTTTCTCGACATGCACAGGGATTAATTCAGTGCCATCTGATTTCATCTTACATCAGCCCATGTGAAAGTCCAAATCGGGCTGGCGTCCATTTACGGCAAACAAAGGGTTAAAGTATTTTACATTATTTAAAGCCCGAGAAAGAACCTTTCAATGACGGAGATCGGGACATGTGGCATTCCAGCACCAATTCCTCCATGTTGGACCGGGCCATGACAGCGCGCTCCAGATAACTTCCCTTAATCACGCTCTCCTCTTCAGAGGGAGAAAAGGGAGAGAGAGAGAGAGAGAGAGAGAGAGAGAGAGAGAGAGAGAGAGAGAGAGAGAGAGAGAGAGAGAGAGACACACACACACAGAGTGGACTCCTCGTGCCATTCCCCGCAAGGAAGCCCCACTTGGCAGCCCGTGCGATGTTCCTCTCCAGGACCGGGCCTCGCTCACTCAAAGCCCCTGGCCGCTCGCCACGCTGCCCTCCATCACCAACACTGGGCTCATTTTTCTCTCTCTCTCTCTCGCTCTCTCTCTCTCTCCCTCTCCCTCTCCCTCTCTCCATCTTCAGTCATCCAAGGCTACAGTTTGACTCCGTCCGGACGGTGACTTTGCTGGGGTTATTGAGTTCCGTTGATATTCCATAGAACCCGAGGTCGGCTCAGACATGAAAAGATGGAAATATCACGTCTTCCTCCCGCTATGCATGTTTTCATTCTCACGATCGTGCATTTATGAGTCCGTTCATTGTTTCATTATTTGTCCTCGGTCCGTCGAGGTGAATGATGAATCATGAACCATTTGATGAATGCAAAATACAGATACCTCAACCTGATACCCTCAAGTGGTTTTTTTTATCTCACTACTGCCAAACTGCTGAAAACAAGCATTTAGAATAGCAACCGACCTACGTACGTAATCCCCTGAATAACATTTTGCTCACCAATACCGAAACCCAAAATCAGATGGTGGAATGTGCGAATCTCAATGTGATGTGGATTTGGATGACGTTGACAGTAAATGTCAGGATTCCAACGAGTGATTGCCATCAGAGATGTCATTTGACGGCGTCCGCTTGATGAGCAATGTCCATTAAACTAAACGCCGGGTCCCACCGACCGAAAAAAAATTAATCACAAATCATCATCGTTCTCCTCGCTAACACACACACACACACACACACACGCACACCTTCCTTCCTGTCGCCAGACAGTCATTTCGTCGGACCCCTGCGATGTGTAGCCATCACTTCATTATTATTTTTTTCTTTCTTTGTTGGTTTCGGCAGCACGGTGTTTGGGCGGCGCCGCCGTCTCCGGCTCGTTCCCTCGGTTGACCTTCAGATGTCCACCGTGAGATAATGTAATCATGGCCGGGGAGTCGCTGCTGTCAAACACCTTGCCCTCACAAAGACTCACTATGTGAGCATGTCAGACATCGCACCTCAACACCTGTCTGTTTCCCCCTGCCCAGCACCACCGGCACCACCCACCCTGGAAGTGAGGACGGAGTAGAGGGAGGGGCGCCGACACACACACACACGCGCGCACGCACGCACGCACGCACGCACGCACGCACGCACGCACGCACGCACACACAAACACACACACACGTCAATTACACAAATAAATGTATTTCTATCAACGCGGTGAGTGGCAGCTGCTGCAGGGGGCGCAGCTTGCAGCGTGTCGGCCTCCCGCGGAGTCTGAAGGCCGGGTCACCACCGTCCTACTGGCAGGCTGTGTTACCACAAATAGGGGGTCGGCCCTACATGTCAGACTCATCCGTGACCCCTCCCCTTCGCCTCTCACCGATCACCCCCTTCACTTTGAAGGAATTGTTCCGGTTTCTCAAAGTTTATCCAGTGCTTCCATGCGGTACGTGGTCGGTGGGTTTCGCTCCCGCTGCAGACCAGCCTTTCCACCGCGCTGCTGGTTTTGTCCCCGGCGCGAGCAATGGGGGACAGATCCGCGTTCTGCATTCAGTGCAACAACTCACTCCACAATTCAGCCAAAGCCGACAAGATGCCACAGCAGTCTGATGTTTCACGTTCGAGGAGTTATTGTTTTCTTTAATTTTGCTGAATTTGATGTCTGCTGATGTTTTAACTCCTGTGCGATGGTGTGTTTACCAGTGTCACACCCAAATGGGTGACCTGCCGAAATTGTGTGATGCTATTTTTCGCTGTGTGCTACACATCTTAAAGATGAAAGGACGGACCGAAAGAAAATGAATGAGTCATTGACGCGCATTACTGTATTTCAAAGGCAACAAATATTTTGACGGGCTTGGCCAAAAATGATAATCTGCCAGTTCCCGTAAAATAACCTTGAGCGTATTTCAACACAATTCTTTCAAACAGGTATGAGAGAAATGTACGTAATCTCTCAAACAATGTGCACTCCTCTAAAAAGCGGTAATTTTCTCGAAACTGCAAAAGCAGCCATCTTCAGCGTCACGCAGTTTGGCCGGGATGGCTCTGTACCGCGTGAGGTTGAGCGAGTCCGAGACGTCGATAAAAGTGAAAAAAAAAAAATCACAGCTATTCCTTTCAGCTGCACATGGCCTCCCGTCTTCTCGGATGAGGTCTAGGTGAAGTCTTCCATCCCCGAGGCGCGAGGCGTGGATCACAACGGGATACTCCAAGGGTTGAGGGGGTAATATTGATTTTGTATAGTGTGTGTGTGTGTAGGTGCGCTCCTCAGGTGAAGGGGTGAACGCCATTGGACCATGCTCTGCCATCCGTAGAAGTCCTTTACACGGACAGGCTGCGACCTCTCGAACCCCTGACCTTCAGCACCTGCTGCTGGGAGCGGCTCCAGGAGCCGAGCATCAGCGTGTGACATGTGAAGAACATGTGAAGAACGTGCCCTTGTCCCGTCCAGATGCACAAAGAATAAATATTGCACTTTACCGAAGTGTTGGGGGGGCGGATAACATGCCTGCTGTGGTCAAATATTCTCATTATCCCTCGGAGTTCATTATTCCCTTCAGTGCCTCCATTCAACGACCCCACGTACTTCCCTCTCTCTCCCTCTCTCTCTCTCTCTCTCTCTCTCTCACCCTCTGTCTCTCTCTCTCTCTTTCTCTCTCTCTCTCTCTCTCGCTCGCTCTCCCTCTCCCCCCTCTCCTCTTTTGGACAGGGGTGCGGGTAAGATCATAATTATGTTTTGACACATGGCGCTAGCCCCCAGAGCGCACCTCGGGAGTTTTAACTCAAAGTGGGAGTCGTCACGGCGACAGCCCTGACTGCACTTAATTGGAGGGGAGGCGCGGGAGTCCCGCCCACAGAGCGGGGCGGCCATTTTAATGAGGTCATGTTTGTACAGGAAGTCAGAGCGGTGACAGGAGGAAGCTGTCAGAGGGAGAGCGGCTGACATCTCCAACGCCTCGCTGTGTTCGTCAGCAGGAGAGGTGGAGAACCGCTCTACTCCTTCTCTCTCTCTCTCTCTCTCTCTCTCTCTCTCTCGCGCGCGCGCTACAGGTGCAAGCAGGCAATTAAAAAAAAAAGGAATCTTCTTCTTCTTCTCCTTCTCTCGGCTGCTCCCGTTAGGGGTCGCCACAGCGGATCATCTGCCAATGAGTGGCAAAAAAAAAACGGTCCCAACCCGCAAAGTATCGCCAATAAACACCAATCAAAAAAAGGAAAAAACTGTCGTTGGGATAACGAGTGCTAAATGAAAAAGGTATTGACCCGTTTAGCCCTCACTTCAACCTGACTGGAAAAGGGGAACTAAGCACCCGAGCTAAAATGCAATTAGCACTAATCAACCGGACTGGGAGGGTGTGTTCGAGTGTTTGTTCAAGTGTGTGTTCAGCGTCGGTCTCTCTTTCTTGACTCCATGCTTTGCGTTGGACTCCGAAAAAAAGAGCAGCGGAGGTGTTGAAAGTCGAGCTGCAGACTCTCCAGGCATAACACTGGACCTAATGTCCTCCAGGTGGACCCTGTTGTGTAAGGGGTTTTGGGGTTTGGGATTTTCTTGGGGTTGGGTGGGTGGCAGTTGGGGCCCTGCCCTTGCAAACCGGGCGGGACACACCCCTTTAATCCCAATGTCATCAAAGCGAAAAATCCCGCCTTCTACACAAACGATAAAATGGAGTCAGGAAATCAGGGGCCAGAAGCCAAAAGCAATGGATGCAATGTTTATTTTCACAGGTTTGTGTTTCAGGAATGCTGTTAGAGCACATATACAATGTGCCGAACCGCCCCTGGAGATCTTACCGGGCTTCCCCCCTCGGCACACAACGCTCTGTGGTTCAGATGCTCCAGAACCGGCGGCGTGTTTTGATGTCGGGTCTGGCTCCGCGGAGCCGGAATGCTGCGGTCTCAGAGAGGGAAAACAGACTATTTAAATATACATATGTTTGAATGTTTTTTAAAGGTTTTAAATATATATTTTACTCTCTGCGGACTGACAGTTTGAGCATCAGCTGTTGGGCTTATTTCAAAGAACGGTCAGTGTTTGGAACAGAGGGTGGGACCCATAATATTAATGTATTAATAACCTTTATTTGTAGAGCACCTTCCAAACACAATGTGCAACTGAAAGTGCTTTACATTGATGGAAGTCAATCAAAAAGGAAGGATAAAAAAGCAGACTAGCAAACTGCGTTTAATTAAAACAAGTAAATATTATACTCAATTCGGCTTTGCGTCGTCAATTTAGACCTTGGAGGATCACGACCACTCCTCGGCGAACGGTTTTCAATCATTATCGCTCTTGAATTATTGGTTTCTAAATATTAGTCTTGAACAACTCCAAGCAATTTTCATACATTATTCCCGAGTAATTCCCTGAATAGTCCCATTTCTCATTTCTCATTGCCATTTCAATGGATTAAACAGAGCGAGACATTGAGGGATCGCTATCATTCCTCAGTGAAAGACTTCCCACAGATGTCCACAGAAATTGGCAGCTGGCTCGGTTCGGACATCACACCCCATGTTTTGCTTCATGCGGAGAAATCATGAACCAAATGGACTCTCTTTGTCCTCCGTGACAATAAGGAGGCCGGCACAATTAGAGAAGGCACCTCTCGTTGCTGTCATACAGAAGATAAGCATCACCTGCCTTGGGCTTTGTGTAGATTGGAGCGCTGCCCGCAAGGTTGTCTGGAGGTCCCCCTCTGTTCTGCTCCTCAACAAACAACCAGAGGCTACCATCCCCTCCACCTCTTTAAAAGGCGCTCGGGAGGGGAACGCGGACGGGTGTGTGGGTCGAGCGGGCGGATCCGCCGTCACCTTGTGTGCCGAGGGTCATTGGTAGTAAGACGGTGATGAGGTCCGGAGTCCAAGAGTCCAAGCTTCTACGTAGGGAGCCAGAGAGACAAGGTCAGGGTGTTTTTTAGATAGGGTGGGTGGGTGTGTGGTGGGTGGGAGGCTTGCTCGGCTTTGGTTGACACAATGCTCTTAATGGATTTGGTAGGCTTGTAAGGAGGTGTGGACGGCAAGGTGAGCGGGGGGCAAAACCCCATTTAAATCCAATCTGAATTCTGAATGAGATTCTGTCACACGCCCCCACATCAAAAAAAAAAAAAAAAAAATAGAAAAAAAAAAACCACTTACATGAATGTGTTCCACGGATACGATGATCAGGTTTTTGAGAAAACCGGTGTGTTTTCAAACCTTCATAGCCGCTCCTTTCTGGGGCTCCTTCAAATGCATGGATGCAGTAGCCAGCCACCCTGCAGGCGTGGTGTAATTTTCCTGCGAAACCGCTGGTTTTTGCAGCTGAGGAACGGCCGTGAGAACTGAGAAATAGAGCGGCGCGGAGGCGCTGAAATGGGGCCGCAAAGAGTAGAGCGGAGTAGAGATGTGGTTAAGAACTTATCTTCTGCCTCATACGGGGTCATCCCTAATATATGGGCTCCCCCCTAGCCCGGACTCGCATTGAGTTTCACGGGGAGAACACCGTCATCAAACTACGACAACCGCTGACACCCATTTTTTTTCTCATGAGCGTATAACCTAACACATTTACTCCCACATGTCAAAAAGACAAAAGCCGCCCACTTACAAAGGTAGGAAGCTCAACGCCAAAGACGTGGCTTCGTGACACATTGCACCTTTCCAGTTAAAATGTCATGAGATCATCCACCATTGATGTCCAGCAAATTCTAAATTCTAAAGGCGCCGTTTTTCTTGAAAGAAGAAGGCATCTTTTTTCACCTCGTTCCCTCCAAGAATCACGACGAAACCGTCTCGCCTTTCCATTCCCACACGGTTGGCTCGGCACGGCCGAAGCCCCCCGTGTTTTTTTTACCCGGAGCGGGATCGTCTTTCCGCGGCGATTACCTTCGTTAACTCGGGTTTGAACTGTGGAAACCGCGGCGTTCCCGTGTCCGCTTATCCCCGACTCTTTTTTTCCGACATTAATAATGCAGAACATTTTCCTAATGAAGGAACATGTTTTCCCTCCTCCACGTGCTGGGGAACTGTGTTAATCAAGGCTTTACTTTCACATTCCCCCTCGAACGCCGTGTCCAGCCCAGGGAAAAGGTCACAGCGCTAATAGACTTATCTGGAGTGCCAGGGGAGGTTCTCTCTCTTCTCTTCTCTTCTCTCCCTTCTTCTCTCCTCCCCACTGCTCTTTTCTTCCCCTTTCCTCTCCCCCTCCTCTCCTCTCCTCTCCCCCTCCTCTCCTCTCCTCTCCCCTCTCCCTTTTCCCCCTCCTCTCCGCTCTTCTGCTCCCCTCGGCGCCCCGTCCCCTCTCCCCCAACCCCCGTGTCTCCCCCTCTCTGGTCCGCTCCCCTCCTCCTGTCCTTCTCCCCTTTCCCTCGCCCCTCTCCTCTCCCCCTCTCCTCTCCTCTCCCCCTCTCCTCCCTCCTCCTGTCCTTTCCTTTCTCTTCCCACCTCTCCTCCTCTACTTCGCTCACCTCCCCTCCTCCGCATTCCTCTCCTTTTCTCCCCTTCTCTCCTCTCTTCTCTCCCCGCTATCTGTTCTTGTCCTCTCCTCTCCTATCTCTCCCACTCCTCTCTTCCCCCAATTTCTTGTTCTTTCCTCTCTCCTTTTCCCCTCTCCTCCTCCCCTCTCCCCCTCTCCTTTCCTCTCTCCAATTTTCTACTGCCTCTCCTCTCTCGCCCTGCCTCTCTTGCTCTCCTCCCCTCTGTTTCTCCTTTCCTCTCTCCCCCTCTCCCTCTCCCCTCCTCTCCCTCGCTCTTTCCCCCCCTCTCTCACCCTGCCCTCCTTCTCTCACTCTATCCTCTCCTCCCCCTCTCTCTCTCCTCCTCTGCCTCCCACTGAGCTCAGTCCGGCTCGCTGGCTTTTCAATCACGGGGCCAAATGAAATTATTAAGAGGTGTTAAACTTATTAATCATTAAATTAACTAAATGATCCTGCGAGTACGACCCCAGATGAATGGCATGCCATCCCATAATGCAATTTTCCTCCCCGGCAGGTGAAGGTCAAAAGAACCCATTTGCTTTTCTATTTTTTCTCTCTCTTTTAGACTTATTCTCCCTCTTCATGACCACGCCATGTTTGCCCTACGCCACTGTTTTTCCACCAGCAATTCATTTTCAAATTCCACTTGAAAATGAATAATGGAGATTGGCTCTTGTGTCGCAAGATCAAAATGGCAAGGCTGCGCTAATTCATCCAATTCTTCAAGTTCCAGACAGAATAGCAGCTCCAGCAGAACACTTTTCACTCGGAGGACTACGAGGGATGATGAACGATTGGTCTCCCTTTTGAGCTTTTTTGTTCTCGAGGAGTCATTCATGAAAAAGGAGTGGTTACAATTTTTCCACCCTCGGTTCATTTGGTTCGGTTTGTGTAACGCGTGGTGAGCGAGGGAGGGCTTCCTGAGCGATGAGCGAGTCAAAAGAGTCGGTTCGGCGCCGAGTCGAGAATGGAACTCTCACAAGAATCACTTCATACTTTCACAGTTGTTTATTTTGGTGGACGGTGAACGTGTTAACCAGTCGCGTTCAATATGAACTATGCCATCTTTGCCTTAAATTAAGTCCTTTCATTTTTGCCTTTAATTGAGTCGTCAGTTATTAATTTCAGTTTGTGAGTCAAAAAATCATTCTTTTGCTGGAGTGACTCCAGACTCCCGAGTCTTTTAAAAGATGTGTTCATTTCGAACAAATCGTTTGAAAGTCTTGCACCACTATCTATGAGGAGGCCGCAACAATAAGCGCAGCTTGACGGTTCAGTGATGTTAATAGTGGTTAACAGAGTAGTCTTCTCCTATGCAGTTTCATATGGTTGCCCTGAAGTAACGACAATAAAATGAAGGTTGTGTCTTTCAATTTGACACATCCTGCCGTAATTTCCTCTCAATAACCCGGTGTAGTAGTAAGACGCCGTCTCAGGTTACTCAAACCTCTCGTCTGATTGGTGGGAAAGTAGGCGACAGCAACATGTGAAATGTTCCTCCTACACAGTACTGATGTTGAGTAAGACCTGACGAAACGAGAACCAAATTGTAGAAGAAATAAGAATATATAATGAATGTAGAATATGTGAATATATAGATAGAATAATATATATTGGAACAATAAAGTAATAAGAATGAAAATGGAGAATAATTGGAAATGTACAATAAACCTTATAATAAAAAATACTAAAATTGCAATATACAATAAACTAACAATGAACAATAGAATTGAACAATTAAAAAGTAATCCTAAAATAAACAATATACAGTGAGAAAGTGAGAAAATGTGCACAAAAAGAGATGAAAGACACGAGTAAAAAGAGATTAAAATGCACATTTTAAGTTGAGTAAACCTAAAAAAAATATAGATTTGACAATGTAAAGCCCCTTTTTAAGGTGATCCATCCAGCTCCAATCTATAATAATAAAAAAATAATAATACATAATATAAATGATAAATGTAGAAGTTATTTGCCGTGTCTATACTATTTATAATAATAATAACAATAATAATAATAATAATAGTTATTATTAATTTCAAATAATAATTATAATTAAGAATTATAAAACTAATTATATAACTTTTGATTATTATAAATAATATTTTAATATTACGATTATTTTTGCTTAATTTTATACTATATTTATATTGATACCCAGTTAATATTTGCATCCTGACTGCCACTTTATCCCTCGAATAACCTTTTTTGACATTTATCTTTATCTGGTGCATAGAGCACATTTTGTATATTATTTTAATATAATATGAATAATATTATATAATATTTTTTTTTTGTTTTTTTTAGACTGTTAATTTTTTTGTGTGTGTTACTGGTCTGTCCCCACAATTACCATGACAAATTCCTTGCACATGAAAATGTACTTGACCCTATAAACTGTTAGTGATATTCTGATGGGAAAGGTTTTTCTGGCATTTTGTTTTCAGCAAATCACAGTCATTGTAACAATCAATTTCATTCACAAACGATTGTATTGTTTGTAAAGTTATTTTGTTTATTAATGCTGTTCTGATCCATCCATGAAGTCCATAAAAGCCCTTGCACACAAAGGCTGTAACTGTGTTTCTGCAAATGAAATATCTACCTGCAAGTTAAAGCGCTCTCCTACAACAGTGTGTGTGTGTTTGTGTGTGCGGGAGTGAATGTGTGTTTGCGTATGTGTGTATGTGTGTGTGTGATATGCACATGCAACGGTGGTGCATATTCCACTCCACAGGGATTTAAATATCATTTTAATTAATCTGCTCACCTGAGTTTAATGAGACATGTCCTGTGTGTACCCGAATGTGTGTGTCTGTGTGTGTGTGTGTGTGTGCGTGTGTGTGTGTGTGTGTGTGCCCGGCGCCTGTGACTAATGAAGTTCATTTCAAATCGCTCCCTTCATTTGGTCAATTCCAAAAAAAATCTTTGTTTACTTCCGAACAACAAGCAAAAAGCTCTGTCTCAAGGTGAAGCGCTCTGTGTTGTACAGGAAACGAGCCGGCAGATCAATTCCATATGATCGGAATATCACTATGATTATACAATTACTCAGTAATCAATATGTCATTGATTCGGGAGCAGAAAAAAACAAAAGGAGATTAATAAAGCGTTCATGTTGTTTCCCTGTGTGTGTTCGTGTGTGTTTTCCGGACACTTCAGACCGAACAGACGCTTTCGACAACCTTGACCACGTTCACATCAATAAGGGATCGGAGGGAACAGGGAGGTTATGGGAAAATACAGATGGAAGTTTCCAGTCCAATCGTAATATATTGAATGATAATATCCATTTGGTTTTTGACCATTGACACAATTTACAAAAAAATAAATTGCTGAATAAAAAATAAAAAAAATAATTTAAAAAAAGTCAGAAATTAATTAATAATGACTACATAAATAATGAATGAAGAAATGAAGAATTCATTAAGAACTAATATTTAGATAAAATAAATAAATAATCAGAAATGAAAAAAGAAAATAAATAAAAGAAGATAAATAAATATGTAAAAAGTAATAATTTCTTCGGGGATTTCATAACCTGTCGATGCCGTACAATTTAAAATGGATCGCAAACAAAGCTTCAGTTGCTGCAGTGGTTACATTTTTTTTTCAGGGCTCTCTAAATGTGGCTTTTTTTTGTGTCACGAAATCTACCGCTTTGAGTTTTGAGTGCCTTTTCCCCTTTTTTTCTCATTTTCTTGGTGTGGTTCGTCGTACGCATTGAAAGACGACAGCGAACATGTCAGCATATCAGCAGACGTTGCACAATAGACGCTAAACACAACCCCCCCCCCGTCAACGACGCCTGTTACTTTCCCCTTTATTCTGCTTTTTGTTTGTTCAGCCTCATTTGCGATGGTATTTATCTCCGTATAGGATACAAAAACACTGGCTTTTGTCTGAATGAGAGGAGTCATTTACAATAAATTACATTGACACAAAACTGTATTTTACCATTACAATACGCTCAGACAATGGCGTCCGTAATGTTTAGCGCAACAGATGAGAGGGGGAGGCGCACACGCCCGCATTGTTCTGTTTCAAAATGGGACACAGACCATAATCACCACACTTCCTGTATTAGATAATGAGAAGATGCTGATAAGCTCCTCAATACAATCTGCTCCCCGTCGGCTAATCCACAGCCTCAGCCGTTGTGCGGATCACAATGGCGGCGAATTACGGCTTGTTCAGAACTCCACAATGACTCCGGCGTCTACAATGGGGAGGAAGCTCGCCAGAAAGCGCGGCGTCTCAGATCGCTAATTCGTTTTTTGGACGACGCCCCAGTCGAAAAAGAAGGCGCGCGGCCGAAGACTCCACGTCTCGCGCCGAGGAGGGTGAAGATCACACGGCTCACGGTCGAGTTCCCAGTCGTCTGAGTCGTCGGCCAAGTTTGCCGAAGAGGATTACAGAGCACTGGAACTCCAGCTTGCTTTTTACTTGAAATTATACTTTTCTTATAAATGAATTTGTTCATCTTCTATAGCAACTGCAAGCAGAGTGAGTCAGTAAACCACTGCCAGAACCCTAAAAGACCCATAGTCAACTGGGAAGGCACCCTCCACAGGAACTGCCATTTGGGCACCAGACCTCATTTGCGCACCAGACCTCATCTGGAGCGCTGTCTAGCTTCTTATATTTTGGGTTGAAATGGAGTCTGGGTAAGTTTAGTGCTCGTTCACTAAGTGATATCATTGCCCACGGCGCCAGGACGGTAACAGCAGGGCCATAGTCAGAGCCGTAGTCCTCGACTAAAACTTTCGCCTCCATCTTCTCAACAAAAACTGTTTAATGGGCGAATGGGTTAAGAAATGGAGTCACGTAGTAGTTCAAGTGGTTGACTAACTTTGCTGAAGGGGATTTTCAGAGTAGGCCTATTGGGACTAAGCATTGGGGAAAAACCATGTCCAGCTTGCTTTCTCTTCAAATGATAAACTTTTCTTCGGAATTAATTGGTTTGACTTCTGCATCCACCGCGTGCTGAGTGGGTGTAGAGGTGGTTTTACTCGTCTTGGGTCAGCAAACCACTTCTAGAACCCTCCCTCCAACCCGTCCATAGTATGCTAGGAAAGGGTTTAGACCCCATGACCATCGACATGGGCTCCAAACCCCCTTTGGGCACCAGTCCTCTTCTGGAGCGCTAGCCAGCTTCTTTTAAATTGGGTTGAGTCTGGGGAGGTTTCGTTCTTGTTTACTCAGACTAAGTGTGGACCACTTCACCTCAAGTCGTCTATATTGTATAATTGCCTACCGTACCAGAACAGAAACAGCAAAGCCACAGCCACTGCCGTCGACTAAACTCTCACCATGACACCATCTTTTGCCGGGTTTTATCGCGGAGCATTAACCACCTTTTCAATGCATTTTCAAAACAATAACCACTTTGTGGATAGATGGGTTGACGGTGCATGGGGAGTTGATGGGGCTCCACCGCTCTTGCAACTCCATCGAATTGCGATTGTGCTCAGGTTCCAGATGTTTCCTTTGTTACATCCAAATTTAACCACCATCATACAACGTAGAAGGTGGCGCTAATAAGCAGCACTTAATAAGCCTTTCCCTTTTCCCTTCGATAATATCATACATTGGTTGTCATACAGCTGTGTCAACTGGACACTTGGACAAAGAGAAACTGAAGATGGAGCTCCAAAGAGAATTGTTCAAAAAATAAATTATTGAGAGCAAACCCCTCCTTTTAGGGTCATCTATCCATCGTCTCAAATTCCAAACGCTGCTGGGGCCATTAAAGGAGCGACAGAATGCCACCTTCATCCCCAACGCACCGTGCCCTACCCCTGCGGTTTTCTACGACTTTGCTTTAATAAATTACCGTCCAATAAGAACTTTTATGAGCTTGGCATATGTTGCCTTTTATAGGGGAAATAATTGCGTTTTCCAGCGGAAGCCGGGAAGACTCCATCCCTCCGTCCCTCCGTCCCTCCGTCCCTCCATCCCTCCACTCTGGAAGAACGGGAGGACGAGGCGTGCGAAGCCGTCAAAATGAGATAGTTTCACAGTGCTTGCACAAGTCCTTCTCATTTGGGTCGTTACCCCCCCCCCCCTCCACCCCACGCCCCAAATCTCCCCACTATACCTCCCCCCGCCCCTCCAGTTTCCTGGCATACCTTCACAGCCGTCCCACCCCCATCGCTCCACTCATGCCTAGAGAGAGAGAGAGAGAGCAAGGGAGAGAGAGAGAGCGAGGGAGAGAGAGGCCTCCACATACATACACAAGCAACACACACACCTCACCCCGCCCCCCCCCACACCAAAACCACCTACACACACACACACACGCGCACACACACACACACACACACACACACACACGCACATACGCACACACACACGCACACACGCACACACACATGCGCACACACACACACACATGCACCTACATACACACACATGCCTGTGGTTAAGGTAGCGATGAGGTGCGACAGAAGCCACTTGACTGCAACACTGGATGTTATCAGAAAAACAGCCTCCTGAGAATGGAAGACTGGCACACTGCTTCTTTCTTTCTTTCTTTCTTTCTTTCTTTCCTTCTTTGCTCGTTTAAAATTCCCAACTTGACTCGTATAGATAACATCAGTTATCAACAATAACTAGAGTTGCTGATTCCAAGCTAAAACAACGGTTAAAGCTTGTGCCTTGTTGAATTGGTAACAAATACAAAATACGAAAAACATAAAAATATCGGCGTCGACAGCCCGATCTAAAATCTCCATGCAGTGCAGGCTCCACGCCCGATTGCTCCCTGTCTGACGGTCCTGACTGTGCCCACGGGCCGCCAGGAATGGGGCGCCAGTGATCGGCGCTGTGTTTTTCTTTTGTAGGTTATTTTGTTTTACTCCTTTTCCTTATGGATAGACAAACAATTAGTAACGGTAAGAAACCTTGAAAAAGATGATTAAAGGGACAATAATAATTCCAAAAAAGACATCAGTAAAATGGTCTGGGGGTGATAAGGTAAAATGTGTATGTTGACTCAATAGGCTGAAACTCAATTTGACACAAATGACACAATACAAATTTACTTATTGTCATTGACAGATAAACCACAACTAATGTTATCAGATCTGGTATGCTCAGGGAGCATTTTGGGGCTGCAATTTCAGATTAAATTAAGATTTCTATCCTCAATGGATGATTGACAGGAGGGTACTGTTTTCCGTGGCACCTGCTGACAGCTAAACCATTAATTTCTTAATTGGATTAAATTCTTGATTATTTTTTTCATATTGCATTTATTTATTCTTTCTTTCTTTCTTTCTTTCCTTCTTCCTTTCTTTCTTTCTTTCTGCTATGCTAGTTCAATAATCGACTACTATATTTTCTGCATCAGGGATGTTCTACTACTAGGTCAGGTCAGGTCTGCAGACTTTCACTATTTGTATGAAAACGGCCAAAGTCCAAAAAATGCAATAGATTGCAAAAAGGTTTGATGCGAAAGGACACAATTAAATATATAAAAATATATATTGCTTCCTCCTGTCTCCGTAAGAAAAAATAAAAGGTGCATATTCAAGGTTCTCAGTTTGACTCGCACTGTTCAATTCTTTACTCAAGTTTCAGCCTCATCTGTTGGACTTAACCTCTTGCTCCTCATTCGCTCACATCCCCCTAAGACTTAGGAACAGCTTAAAACAAGACACAGGACATAGTTTTTCTTGTTACAACGATTATTTATTAAATTTAAAATATCTTTAGCACAGGTTAAAAATTAGACACTTCCATCATCTACCATGAGCGCCATGGGATTTACGTACTAACATGGTTGAAAATAAACACTTCTTAAAAAACAAAACAAAAACAAACATTTTTTTTTTTCCCTCTCTCAACATCTTTCCTTCGCAGCCGCTCACTAAAATACATTACAGTTGTGAGGGTAGAGACAAATTTGGCATGTAGATAAGCTTTGCTTTTCCATCAACAATCAAAAATTATTATCAATGAGATCTAATGCAATAGAAGTTCTTCAAAAAATGTCATAATTCCCTTGCATTTGTACGAATGAAAGACGGCCAATTTTGTATCCGTGGTGGATTTCAAGGTTGTTGGTCGACCCAACTGCATAAATTAAGTGAGTTGTATTACTTTATATTACCTTAGAAGCATGTGTGCTATTCAAAATGCATCACACTTGGAAGCTGGTGATTTTTTAATTTTTTTTAGATCCACTTAAATTGCAGCCCAGTACATCTCTACTCTTGCATTCTATTTGGCGCTAAACAGTTTTTAATGGTTGAATTTGTTACTAAGGAATATGCAATTAATCAGTAGGAGTATGTCATTGAACGTGCAATGCCAATGGAAAATAAATGTGTGTATGCCTCTTCAAACCCCCAACCCGATTATTCCGCAAAACTGTTGGAGATTTGTTGACCTTTGACCTTAACGCTACCTCAGTTAAATTACAAATAGGAAACAAGTAACATGAGCAGAGCTCTGCGGTAAATGGCAGGCCCATGCATACGTTATCAGTAAGAAAACATTAACAACAAAGACAGATATTTTCCCGTTTTGAAGTTCTTTACAAACCGTATCCATTTTTATATTTGTTTTTTTTTTTTTCTTGTTTTTTTTTCTCCATATTTGATGTTGGTATTCCTTGGTTACATGCCATATGAGGGTTCTGGATTACAAAAGGTACCTGAACGAATTGCTAGTATATCAGCATGCATAGCTGTTTGGTATTTACATCCTATTTACAGATTTGGTTCTAAAAGAAAAGGGGGATCTGCAATGCAATTTTTTTTTTCATGTGTTTCATTTACATTTCTTAGAATGGAGAACAAAACGGCCGGTGCATACAGATTTTCAGAGTATACATGCACATAAAAGAGATTTTTGTTTCCGCGATTGAACAAAGTGTGCTGTTTTTATTCTCTGTCACTGAAAATAAAAAAAAATGTGCTAGGATGCTCGTGTTACAGGTTATGCTGATGACCACTCGCTATTGCATTGCATAACGCAGGTCTATTTTCTCCTCTCTCGCTGTATTGTGCACCAGTCTATGAGCACAGGGGGCTTAAAAAGGTTAATTTACAATGTTAACCGTGCCGTGAAGGGAAAAGCAAATAGGAAACAGCATGCACAGCACCAGAGACGGAAGAACATTAGGCTTGAGCTACATCGCTCTCTCTCTCTCTCTCCCTCTCTCTCTCTCTCTCTCTCTCTCTCTCTCTCTCTCTCTGTCTCTCTCTCTCTCTCTCTCTGTCTCCCTCCATTTCTTCTCCTTTCACTGTATCTGTCCGGTGACAACACCGGGGCCCCCCCTGATGTGTACAAAGACACCCGGCCATCACCATCCATCATGGCAGACATATTGAAAGAGCCTTTCAGCGGCGATCGGCTCGTAAGCATGCACTCAGTAGCGACACCACTCAGTATTATTTGCCTGGAGTCTCCTATGGACGGTCTATCTAAACATGACGCAGGCTCGGTGAAATAACATGACGTCCATTTGGTAAGGGTTCATCAGTAAAACACAGAGGAAGACACGGTAAAGGAAGACAAGGAAGGAAGAGACAGTCCTAATGCCTAAATCAAATAAATAGTTCATACAGTGTTTTATCACATCTACCTGAACATAGTATTTGCCTTGGTAGGTTGTTGTGGATGGAAGACATGGGTGTATAACCTGTCCGTGATTTCTGCTGTTTTAAGGCTACTACTCCTGCTCGAGTCGAGTCGGTATTGCAATAATTTAATATATTGCTCAGTTAATAAATAAGAAAAGAAAATAAACAACCCCATACAGCACACTCTCCTCACCACATTGTCCATGAGTGTCTCATTTGCACTCAGCGTCTAATAAGGGCAATCAGTAGCAGTGGGCCCTCACCAGGGGTCCATAAACACTTGATCTCAAAGCCCTGTCTTTGATAAAAGGGGGGTAGCGTCTGCCAGAGCATGTTAATGTGCCTTCCCATAAAGCTTATCTCTGACTGGGGTCTTGCAGGCCAAGTGGCAAGGGGGCTGATCGTTGTGGCAATAAGACCCTGGCAGCAATCGCTGCAGCTTACAACCCCTCTGACGATACCAAGAACAACCGAAAGCAACCTTTGGACAATCCCAGGCTCCTGTTCCTCCAGGCCCATGTGGGAAATAATAATGGGGACTTTTAGTACGGGGGAAATTGAAATGAGGTGGGAGCACAAATTAACGTCTTGTACCAGAGATTGGCCTTATTGTGATAGGAATCATGCTTTTTTTTTATTGTCCACCATTAGCAATATTATTATTTTTTTTTTTAAAGGTCCAGTTAAATACAAAATCATTGCTAGAGCCATATCAGAATGGAGAATCTAGTAAAGAAACAAAGTAATCGCCATTAAAATTGTGTTTTTTTTTTGTTTTTTTTTACGCATCAAGATTTGTTCTTGAGAAATGTATTTACTCTCTTTCAATGTTGGTCATTATGTTGTGCAAATGTGTACCTTTCATCCTCCTTCCAGGTACATGTGATGATACACTGTAATCTAGTTGGCGAGCGCCGGGCGCTTTGAAAAGCACTTTGATAGCATATGGTCGTCCCCCGCTGTTCCCAACGCTCTCTCTGATCTCCAGGGGGCCCAGAAGGGATATCTTTGGGGAACTTTCTGGACTCCGCTAACTTTTCACTTCTCTAAGACTGAGGCATCACCATCCCCGTTCACAGCGGGGAGGGGGGGTTGGGGTTGGGGGGGGTGGCATAACCTTTTACCCCCTCCCCCGGTTTTAATCTCCATCCAATCCGTGCGATTCTAAAACCTCAAAGGCAAACCTTTATCTTTTACCCAAAGCAGCCCTTCATGCCCCTACCCCTCCCAGCACTGTGATCTACCTCGTCTTTCAAGGAACGTCGCTGAATCAGACCGGGCCGGGCGCAGGTGGCGGCGCCGGAGCTGCCGTGACTCAGTCCCCTCTGTTGCCCTGTCCCGTCTGACGGCACTGCGAATGAGACGAGCGTGTCCAAAATGATTTGCGCTTGGCCTCTGGAGGGTTCTGCATTATCCTCGATGCTGCAGTACATCCATTGTACTACCAGCTACTTCCTTCCTTGCAGTTCTCGCTGGCTCTCAAGCGCCGCCGTTACCTTCACCTTGGTGTCCGTCACACCCCCTTAAATTAATTTTGGTTGTTGGACTGCAGAGATTCCCCCCGTGCAAAATCAGACTGGGCAAGAGGACGAGACGATGTCCATTACCAGATCAGCTTGTAATTGAACCGTTGGACGGTGGTAGTTATCTAAGCAGTTATCTATGCAGACACGGGCACTAACCCCCATTTAGGCCCTTGGGCTAATCCGATTCTTTCCAGCTCCTCACCCCCACCCCACCACCACCAAATCTTCTTGGGAGCAAAATCTTGTCTCAATAAGGGGTTAAGGGGCTTGATGAATAACTGCTCTCCCCAGGTCCGGCTGGATGGGCAGGCCAAGTTATAATGGCTGTGTTATTCATCCTTGTCATTAGCTGTATGTGGCAAACAAAATCTGTTCTGCAGTTATCAGATGCTAGTCCTCGTTGGAACAGGCATCCTTCCTTAAGACCGTTCCATCTTTTGCTTTATATTTATCCTCCTGTCACTTCTAATATAATTGTTTTTGTCCAGACAATTTGTCAGTACGATAAGCGCCATGCACTGTGTGTGGCTGCTATCGTCCAAGAGATGCAGGGCAAGCCCGGGCACAAAGCATAGTAACTGACCTGGGAAACCTAACTGTAATCCTTTACCTCTGACCTCATTCCAAGAACCCCAAACATTGTCTGGTTTAGGCTAATTGTTAATCACAACCCCCTGCCAGACAAAAACACAATGTGCGTGCATGTGTGTGTCAAAAAAAGATAGAGGATGGAAAAGAGTGGAAAAGAGAAAGAAACACGCGGCAGTTGTGTGTTGTGTTTTGAATCTTAAATCGCATATCAGTGTGTGTCTTTCTGGTCACCCCGCCTCACGCTTGAGATCTTTTTCTAATGGGGGTCTTCGCAGAGACGACCTCAGATGGTCATCTCATCGGGGCGGTCATCAGGCAGGCCACTTCTCTACATATCCTCTGTCTTCTCTCCGCAGGGCCGTTCGGCCTCTGTTTACTCTGTCACTTGGCCTTAATGTGTATCTGCTCCAGTGGTCCACAGATGTACATGTACATATCACACAAACCAGCTAGTGATGTCACTAATGTGTCGTCGGGGGGAAGCAGATATATTAACCATCTGAGGAGAATGGTCCAGATGCCACTCAAGGCAACGAGAGATAAGTTGATTAGTAGGCTACCTAATATTTACCCGGAATGACTTGGAGCTGGTTGTCACGAGGAGCTTGGATCTCCTTATCTCCTACTGGCTCTGATTGGACAATATTAGTGTTCTCTACGACTCGTGCAAAAAACGAGATTTAGACCCATGTTCACCCTACAGTCACATTGACCAGAGGCTGTTGGAGCACTATGGCACAAAGACTTGTTTCCGTCCACTTCGGAAAAAGAAGAGCCCGACAATGAAAGTGACAGAAAGGGCAGGAAGAAGAAGAGGTGTTGTAAATGGGCTTGAGTATTAGTAAGGAGGCACTGCAAAACGTGATGGGGCGGAGTGGAGGGTGGGATGGGGGTTGGGTAAGCAGTCCCCACTGTATGTGCTGGAGGTGGCGGCCGATGGGGAGTACATTTCAAATCAGGGAAGTTCACTATATCTTCCCCTACCCCTGACTCCCCTCCTCTCCTCCGGCATATCCATCATGTTAATATACCTGCAGCGTGGCCCTCTGGGTAATATATCTGTGACCTGTGATTACGCTAACAGCTTATTGTTTGCACACTGAACAATCCCATTATGTTGACAATCTGTTTACATACAGCTCTGGTGTTTAGATTGGTGTGAGTCACAGAGTGTGGAACAGGACGAAAGGATGCCTGGATATGTACCTCGACATATTTCAGTACACATTGGACTGTGCATTTGCGTGTGTGTGTGTGCGCGTGTGCCCATGTATATGTTTGGTGTGTGTCTATGGCAAACTGATCCCCAGGTTCCGCAGAAAAGTTATGGCAAGGTGCAATGCCAGATAAAGCATCTGCTGATTTATCAGAGCCTCCCGACACACCGTCCCGATTGAAAGGAAGAAAAAAAAAAAAAAAAAAAGACCAAAACAACCTGTCATAAACCGCCTCCCGGTGCTTAGAACCGAGGCTTTGTTTCATTTCTAGGAAAGGAGTGGAGGAGCCCGAGGCTCAGAGGAGGATCAACAGTCGCTCGCTGTGTTGATTCTCACCACATGGGTTTGTCTCCTCGCTGATTGACGTCTTCATCCTCTCACAATTTACCCTTGCAAATCTGCATCTTAACTTATCACTCCGGAGCCAGGTAGCTGACGGCGGATCATCACCATCTCCTTCTTATGCTAAGTTTGTTTACGTGGTGACGCAAAAAAAACCCCCAAAAAAACAGGAGAAGCCACGAGGATCTTCGCCGGTTCACACAAACGTTTCTTTTTCGGAGATTCTTTTTCCGCGTCTAAACCGCCGACAAAGACGCGGAATCCACGTTGCCACTCTCGATGCACTTGTGCTTATTAATTGGGGGAATTCTGGGTAGAAAAAGGAGGGACATTGTTTACTATAGGAGACTTAAGCCTATCTTATACCCATCGGGTCAGACGAAGAGACTGCTATAACCACTAAACTCCAGCTTGTTCCCTTGTTTAGGCTATGTGTTTCTGCCCTGAGCGCAGCAGCCGAAAGGGGGATTTTGGAGTTATGTGTCGAGAGAGTACAGCTGCAGCAGCGGGCGGCGATAAAAGAGTCATTGGCGTAGAAGGCCAACAGGTATTTAACCACGAGGCTGAACATCTGGTTGAGCTTAGGGCCATGCTCATTAACACACCGCCCCCCCTCCCCCAGACGGGAGGAGAGGTCACGTACTAGAGGACGATGGAAACTGTTTGAGGTTAAGGGGTTATTAAAACTCTTGAAGTTGGCCGAGCGTCAGAGAGGGAGGGGACTCGTATACGCGGGGACTCTGACTGTGAAGGGCTCTGAAATTCTCCTTCTTTTATTCGAGCCCTCTCCCTTTTTCCCCTTTTTCTTTCTCCAGCTCTAATTTCCTACCCCCCCCCCCCCTGCACTTGGGACTTCTCTAGCCGTGCTGTTGACTCATTGAGATGTGCAAATCCCTTTGACATAAGCATGAATGGACAGTTGCTGGCAGAAAGCCCTATGCCACTTTGTGCGCTGCCACTTAATTGGAGCGCCCCAGTTCGCCCTCCGCTCTCCTCCCACCCTCCCACTCGATGTGGCCAGGTTCTGGTGGACATCAAAGGCGAGGGTTACGGGTCCCTTCAAAGTGCTTCAGCTCTACTGCTGTTTGTTGGACAAAGAGAGGTAACGGTATTCCAGAATGACATAATCAATCGTATGAAACTCGTTTTTTGTGTAAAAGAAAAAAAAAAGAGGAAAAAAAGAAAGTAAAAACCGACCAAAAGCATCCATTTGTTTAAGCGTGAACCCATTGACTAACCAGCCCGTCCTTTTCTAACCGTATGATCTACATGTCCTCATGCAGAGTACTGTATATACATATCTCAGAATATACATAGTGGGTATAGTGTACATATATACACAGCAAAGTATAACAGTGGCCCTGTTTGCATATATGCGTGTGTGTGTGTGTGTATGTGTGTGTTTGAAGATGTGTTTCTGTGAGCGTCCAGTAGTTTGCTCAGGTTTCCCTTATTTGCTGCATGCGTTCGCCCATAGCATTTAAACACCATGTATCTCACGCTCTCCCCAAAAGGGCTCCGGGGACTGACATGCGGGAGAGCACAGGGGCTTTTTAGGGGGACCTTCCAAAGAGATCATTAGGGAGTCCTGGAAGATCCTGGAAGTACAGCACAAACAGCAGAGAGGTAGAAGATGCAGGATGGCGGAGATGATGCGTCGGTTGATTCCTTGTCTTGTTGTCCATGCACGGATTCCTTATCTCCACCGGTGGAGGGTGACCTTTTTCCCCTTCTTTCGTTGGCATGGTTCATTTAGTCCAATTGGTTAACATTATAGTCCATAGTAGACGGGGGCTGGGAGTCACATCTCAATCAATGAGTAGTTATTTCCACCCGCGTCCAACCCACTAAGAGCACCCTTTCACACTGTGGCCATCTTAGGCAGAGAGCAGTTAGAGCCTTAACATTGGCTTGGGTGTCGGCAGCTGATGGAACAGTTGGTAATGGAGGAGGTAATGGATGCCCCCGTCCACTGAAATGGGAGAAGGGGCATTATCCACCCAATGACAAGGGATTGTTAACTGGGGAATTGACCAATTGAAGATAAAACTAAACGTTATTAAAGTTTGCGAGTCAATTTGAAGTCATTCCAAAGTCCAAACTCAAGGCCTTGGTGAACTCACTGAGCACACAGAGGGAAATACTGCCATCGATTGAAGGTGTCACAAACGTATGTCCTAGAAGGTTCACTGGAAGATTGCGGAGTGGTCCACGCACTATCAAATTTTGGGAACTACCAAAGAACTGGTAAATATACATGTACTGCTCCATGTCTGTCAAGTCTGTTCCATGCTCGTCCCTATTTACAAAGTTATTGAAAAAGGAAGACTAGGTCACTCTGTCGAGAGAATACAGGAGGTATCATTCCAAATATCTTCAGAGAGTAAGTTCTGTAAAATGAGGAAATGTTGATAATGGTAATTACAATGTTTGTTTTTTTTTTTGTTTGTTTTTTTTTGGTTTTTTTTTCTAGGAAAATGATTCATGATTCATGACTAATTTATCCACATCATAAACAATGGTTAGAGGGTGAAATACTTGGTGGTATGTTTTGGTATGTTTCCTAATTCAAGGAATAAGGGTAGAGTTTTATATGAACCTATTACAGAAGCATGCATCAATGTTCTTCCCACCAACGAAGGAAAACGATACCCCCTCCCTCCCCCCCAAACTCCAAATTCTGAGTCTGTGTCTGTTTTAGTTTGTTTTTTTGTTTCTTTTTCTTGTGTTTTGTAGAAAAAAGCTGGAGGTAAAATATCAGGGGTGGTGGGTGGGGGTGGGGGGTTGGGTGGGGTGTTGTGGTAAAGAGGCTTTGAAGAATCTCTTCGTTGGGGGTTTTTCGGGGGGATTTTTCAGCAGATCTCGTCTTGTTGTTCTTCTTTGAAGTAGGTTCTAAATGTTGTGCTTTGTCGGCATCGTCGTGCAGTCATCAGCGTCTATGTATCAGTTCATCTGTAAGACAGGAAAGGAAGGGAAGAGAAAGAAAGACATGGTCAGTCAAAGGGTGAGTCAGATCCTAACTCAGACACAACCGCCGATGTACCGGCGTCGGGAGGAGTCCACATTGCGAGGTCCACTAGGTCTAGCACCCCAATGACACACAGTGACTCACTGTTATTTGGGGGATGGTGGGGGTTCTGGCAGCCCTGATGTCCAAAACAAAGGCGCGGTGACCACCCCGTGAGTGTATGAGGCTGGCCCACTTGGCCAGGATTCAGAGTGACAGGGCCATCAGCACGGGAGGTGACTCTTTAATCAGCTTCAATTAAGGCCAAGGGAGAGCGGCCATGAGGGTCCGACTCCATGGCACGGCAATGCACTCCCAGTGCAACCCAACACCATCTCTACAACGTCTTCATCATCATCATCATCATCATCATTGGGGCCAACTTGGGCAAAATAACAGATTCAAATGTATCCTTGATTAGGGATCGGCATTCATGTTTTCCGTGTGTTGTGTTTGTGTCCATCCATCCATCCATCCATCCATCCATCCATCACACAGCAGCAGCCCTCCTAGTGCTGGCATTGACATTGGAATGGAATGACATTGACATTCCATCACTTTCAGCTCAAAGAACTGGAAGCTAGCCCAGCCCTCTGCTGGTTCCACGTTGTGCCCAGCAGACAGCCATGTTCCCTCAGCTTATATCCACCACTGGGGATCACAGCGGCTGCCCATGGGCACGCTACGTCAACGTCCACCCTGAGAACGGCCACGACCCCGACTCCAGGTCCAGAAAGACCAAGGAGCGTGGACGCAGGTGGAAGGGGTGTGCCGATAACGGTGTGTGTGATGGGAATGCGGGGCCATTTGGACCTCTAAAGCCAGGTGTTAGCACTTCAGCTCGCTGCCTCATCAATAATTGACAGAGGCAAACCAATCAGAACAATGTGCTCCCCACAGCGAAGTGCTAGAGCAGCCTAACACCGGTGAATCATTAATGAGGCAATTAGCTGAAATGGTTAGACAGTTAGCCCTCGCTACCAGCGCCACGGTGACACCGCCGCCGCTGCTACGGATCTGCTTCGTGAATCGGGCGTTTGCTCACGAGCCCCAAGTCAACGTTTGAGCCCAGGAAGGGTGTTGGAAGGGTGCTACCAGCGTGACTTCACAATCTGCTCCCCGTAATGCAAGAGGAAAAATGATGGAAGCCAACACAACCGACTATCACCTCGGGAGGTTGACCTTCTTGGTCCGAGCGGAGCCCCCTCCTGGGTGCTCGGAGTGTGGGAGAGTTTTTATGGACGCGGATCCCATCGACGTGGTGACATCACTCAAACATGGTGAAACCACTTCCACCGCCGGCAGCAACAGCAGCAACAACAACCAAACACGGAGGTTCACCTTTGAAGCACCACAGATCCCCGATTGTTGTTTGAGAGGAAAATCAAAGTCCCGAGGGTGCTTCTCACAAAGCCGTATCGATCGGCCATATTGGAACCATTTCATAGTTTATCAATACGCTGCTGCCCGTTCCCTCCCTCCCTCCCGGGCCCTCGGACTGGTACAGGCTCAATTAAACCAGCAACCTTGATCTTAAGAACACACCATGCAAACACTGCACACCCCATGGATTATCCCCCCCCCCCCCCGCACAAACACACACACACAAACACACACACACACACACACACACACACACACACACACACACACACACACACACACACACACACAGAAATGTATAAGCACCTACACTTACAATATAGCTGAATTATTACATTTTTACCCACTTATGTAATTGCAAATACATTTTTATCAAAATAATCACCAATAATCACATCTCAAGGAAGAATGTGATTATTATACCAATTTTTATTACTTATTTCTGATGATTTCGGATTTTGTTTTAACATTTAAACGTGTTTCTTCGTCCCAGGTATTTCAAATTATAATTCCAAAAAATAATATAATAAAAAAATATATACAATAAAAAAATAAATAAAATTATGTCATTTATTTGGCTTCTTGTTCAATTCCTAAAAATCATATTGCTTAGTATCCCGGCCTTGCTAATGCTAATCTTGACACTCGGGGCGGGTGTGGACAGCTAGTCTCAGTTTAATGAACTCTGTTCAGTTTACTGCCCTCTTAGGACACTGTCCACAATAAATATTTGTGAACAGGAAATTTGCTGTATGGCTTTAGAGAGTCATTAACATGGCCACTGGTGTGTTTTGAGATTAGCATGTTATTAAAATACTAAATCAATATTTATTAAGCAAAAGTGCAATAAATAAAAAAACAAAAAAAAAACAAGACGTGTACTTGGGTCAGATAATCTTCCCAGTCTGGATATTACATAGCGATGGAGTTTTCTTCAAAGTTAAGCCGGTAAATATGAAATATGGAAGGTGTCCCGACAAAGCATTATAAGATGATATTGTGTCCATATACCATCTTCACCTTTATAATACATGAAGTATTTTGGGCTTTCCGCTGCTGAAATGTCCCCACAAAGTAGCGGTCCCAAAAAAGTACACAAAGGGTTCAAATCTATAAAATCTCTGTAATTACAGGAGATGAAAAAGAAACTATGAACAGAAAAAAAAAACCTTGGCTTTATTTATCGCTGGCTGATTTAATAAATGGACGCCATGACATGTTTGACTGCCCCTAGTGGCTGTTTCCAGAATATATATTTTAACCCCGCCCTCACACACACCAAAACAAGTGAATGCATGGGTTAAATTAACATTTTAAAATACACATCCAGTAAATGTTTTGCGTCATTTCACCATGTTCCCTTTTTGTTTAGCATCTCTCCAAATGTCTGTTTTTTAAAAGAAATGTATTTTATTATACTGTTTTTGCTCGATTTCATTATTTTTAAAACTCATTGGATATTTTCTAGCTAAAAGTGTGTGGAACACGGCAACCGCGGTACGCACAGACATGGCCGAGGTCTTTAGAACTGGGACGTTTAAGACTTCTTGTCCTTCTAGTCTGATGAATATCGATCTCCATTTGGAGCAAAAATTAGTGAAGAACTGTAATTTCACCGGAAGTTGAAGAACGTTGTCGCGATTTGATTCATTTCGGGAGCGGAACTCTTTGCGATATCGTCATGCTAAATTATATAAGCCCAAGCTTCGTCTCTTGGAAGTCATTCGCATCCAGCCACTTGTGCCCTGTTGACTGCATGGCGTTTAGTACACGTAGACAGAGAACTTGAGCCAGTGCTGCTTTTAAAGGAAACCTCTGAAAGCTGTAACTCGTACCGCGTTTTACAAAACCCCGAAAACCATAATTGGTCACAGAATGTGTTTTGGCACCGCAGGAAGTTATAAGAACCATTGGAGAAACCATCCCTTCCTTTTGTGTCCGCACTGCATGATCCAGGAGCGATCGTAATTGTCAAATCACCGTTCTTGAGGGACATTTAAACTAAACGACAGAAGAGGAACATTCAGTGAAGTAAGTGCAATACAATGTGTTTTACAGAACCTCGCTGTGTGTTGCTGACTGCAGCTATATTTATAATAATTATTATTATTATTATTATTGTTATTATTATTTCATAATGTAATAACATAATTTTTTATAATTCTATTTGATCATTTTTATAATTTTTTCAATCAATTTTTTGGTACGATTCTATTTGATATTTATGTATATTTTCATCCATTTTTACAGTTATTTGGTGATGTGCAATGGGGGCGTGGCTAGGCAGGGGAACCAGTCGATGGACAGTTCTCAGTGACAACCTACAGCGGTGAAGAAAACAGCCAAAAAAAAGCCCCCTTTTCTCTCCTTGACACACATTTTCAACCTGACATCCTCCCCTGTGTACTATCCAGTACATGTGGTGCAGTTTGAACGGAGCTGAGCTGCA
>NC_137190.1:17427650-17437650 GCF_960531495.2 Zeus faber | reverse complement strand
AACCTCTACTTTTTTCTTTTATTTGGGCCACATTTTTATTTCACCTAAAACCAAGTGTCCAGACCCAACGACAAACAATCGCATTCTTAAGTAAAAAGCGGAGCGCCCGAAGGACAATGTGCTGACGACTGTTTTCTCCCTCATCGCACCCGAGATTAAAGAAAGAATCAACCTTTCCACTTTGACTGATCTGTCAAAACCACAGACACTCCGGCTCCTCCGTTGAGCAAGGCACGTGTGTCGACCTCGAAAAACAGCAACAACCAACGAAAGAAGGAAAGAAAGAAAGCAAGAAAGCAAGAAAGCAAGAAAGCAAGAAAGCAAGAAAGCATGTGGTTTGGTTCTAGTCATATTCAAATAAATCTTTGCGTGTGACTCTTCTTCCTTCACAGTTTGTAAAGTTTGTCAAAAGCCCATCTTAGTCGTCTGCACGGGACTGGAGTTCGTTTCGAAGTCAAATAAACAGGTAAAAAAATAAATCAAAAGTCATGCTGCAGAGTTTGCCTTGAACTGTAACGACTCGCCATGGAAGCAGCCGCGACACAACCGCGAATTAGATTAACATTATTCACAAACGTGATTTAACTGTAGTTAAATGAGCTGCGGCGGGTAATGATGGAAAGAAATATCCCGTTACTCCTCCGTCTCTGAAAACATATTTTACTGTTTACTGTGGTTCAGTGACAATGCAACCACATTGGTTGGCACTCTTTCCTTTTACATTATTTGTTGATATTAAAAAAATAATAAAATAAATAAACCTCGTGAAGAAATCACAGGGAGCCACAGCGCAGCACGTCCATATAATCACCAAGGGGGGAAGTTGAGTTCAGATTAGTGCCATGTTTTGGTTGATTGGATGCGACATCTGGAAAGTCGATCGAATGATGACGTTAATCGGTTTCAAATTCAAGAAAATGTAAAAAAAAATCAAATGAAATAAGCTGCGGAGCGGTATAACCAGTGGTACACAAATTCCGGGGGTGTCTCAGACTTGACCGTTCCCCAGAAACCGGAGCAGGGGCGGAGTCAAACGAGCCGGTCTGTTTGACTGTTTACCGGGAAGCGGCAGCAGGAGCCGCCTGTCATCTGGGAGCCAGGCTCCGACAAACACCACCCTAACGACTCCATTTATTCATCCCGGCTCCGTCTCTCCATCTCTGCCTCCCTGTCTCTCTCTCTCTCTCTCTCTCTCGCTTTCTCTCAAATGGCCTCGTCCATACGCACGTCTTTTTTGTTTGTGCTTTTTTTTTATTTTTATGGGGTTTTTTTGCGTTGGGGCGAGGCTGACTCCCCCCAAAGCCGACCTCGCGCTCACAACAGGACATGACCGAGATCCAATCAACAGCGTGGAGGTGTTAACCTAAACGCGATGCACGCGGGAGTCACACCGGGAAAAGAGTCGTTTGTTTATCTCGTTCACGACTCACGGCCACTGCAACCAGACACCTGTGCAGGGGTTCACCGGGTCTGAATCTCCATCCACTGCCTCTCGACTCGTTCGCTCCGGACCCCCGCTTTCGCCGACGAGAGCAGTGTGCTCCTTAAATGTTGATTCGGTGAGTGGGCAAGCGAGAGAGAGAGAGAGAGAGAGAGAGAGAGATAAAGAGAGAGAGAATCTGTGACTCATGCACTGAAAATAATGACATTTAATGACACATAAAGCAATTTGGCGAAATGAATATCGCATGCCACAGATTTTTGATACCATTACTTTGACGGAATAAAATGGAATGGAACCGAAAAGACTCGTCCGTCGTAAACAGAGTCCTCCTTCGCTCGCTCGCGCTGCGCCACAGCCACCGATTTAAAGGAGCGACGAGCTGGGAGGAGCCCAGCGAGTCGCTCCAGCGAGTCACTTGTCGGGAACAAAATCTCCCAAAAAGAGCCGGAGTTTTCTTCTCAGCGGGTGAATTGAATTGGTGGCGGCCTCCCTCTCCTCGCTCGACCAACCTTCTCCGGCCTTTCTTCCCTCCCATCACTCTCCTACCTACAGCACCCACCGACCTACCTTCCTTCCTTCCCTCCCTCCCTCCTTCCTTCGTTCCTTCCCTCCTTCCTTCCCTCCCTCCCTCCCTCCTTCCTTTCTTCCTTCCTTCCTTCCCTCCTTCCTTCCTTCCCTCCCTCCTTCCTTTCTTCCTTCCTCCCTTCCTTCCTACCTACCTACCTTCCTTCCCTCCCTCCTTCCTTCCTTCCTTCCTTTCTTCCCACCTACCTACCTACCCTCCTCCCTTACTTCCTTCCTTCCCTCCTTCCTTCCTTCCTTTCTCCCTTCCTTCCTCCCTCCCTTCCTTCCTCCCTCCCTTCCCTCATTCCCTCATTCCCTTCATTCATTCTTTCCTTCCTTCCTTCCTTCCTTCCCATTCCTACTTCCTTCCTTCCTTCAATTTTCCTACCTACCTACCCTTCTCCCTTACTTCCTTCCTTCCCTCCTTCCTTCCTCCCTCCCTTCCCTCCCTCCTTCCTTCCTTCCTTCCTTCCTTCCTTCATTCTTTCCTCCCCCCCTTAACTCTTCTCTCCTCCCCGCACTCTCTTATCGCTTGCATGTATGGAGCAGCAAGCTGTCAGATTATTTCCCAGCAGACACCGGGAGCCGTATACATATATATCACCGCTGTTGCCTCAGCGCGTACGACATCAAATATCGCGGGGGTCTTTTTGATCACTTAAAAGGCTGGTATTAGCCGAGTGGAGACGGCGCTTAAACAAAAGCAAACAGACAAAGTGTTTCATCTGTCATGTTTGTCAGCGGGCCACGCGCGCCGCCCAGCAGCTGCTCCATCACACGAGTGTTAAATCAGCGGAGAATCCACTCCACATCACACGGTGTCAAGAGGAAGAAAACCCCAAAACACGCACCTCGGCTCAGGATCACACTTAAAGAATACACGGCGGTGTCAGGGATATCGCGGGCGCTCTCCGCTAAATCCACGCTGACGACGTCGTTTGAGCTCAGGCGACGCCTCGCGGTGGTCGAAAAGGGTTCGGCTCTTTCTGGGGGATTCGGTTCCGAAACGGGCGGTTTCGTTTTTTTTCCGGCTCTTCGTTTGGTTCAGTTGACGCGACGCACGGGCGGGAATCACACGACTCATTTAGTTCCGTCAAAGTTATTATTTGGCAAAGTGTAAATCAGTCATATTGGATTTGAATTAAGCCGACGCCTTTTTTTTCATGCGAATTGATCATCGGTCGTTATTTTCCGCGAATATCGCGAGGCAAAGATTCATTCACTCTCTCTCTCTCTCTCTCTCTCTCTCTCTCTCTCTCTCTCTCTCTTGCTCCCCCGATCACTGAATCAAGACTGAAGGCAGAGTCCGAGGGGGCAGGCGTGACTCGCGACTCACGGCTCGTCTCATTTGCGAATTGAGAGTGGGGAAACGACGAATCAGGAAACGAGCGTCAGTGAGACACCAGAGAGTCTGTGAGGCACCAGCCGAGAGTCAGTGAGACACCAGCCGAGCGTCAGTGAGACACCAGCCGAGCGTCAGTGAGACACCAGCCGAGAGTCAGTGAGACACCAGCCGAGCTTCAGTGAGGCACCAGCCGAGCGTCAGTGAGACACCAGCCGAGAGTCAGTGAGACACCAGCCGAGAGTCAGCGAGACACCAGCCGAGAGTCAGCGAGACACCAGCCGAGAGCCGGAGCCCGCTGCGATTCACGGGTGGCGAACGCAACGTAACAGAATGAAACGAAAGAGCGACTCCTGACGCCCAGATCACTTCAGGAGATCTGTTTGCTCGGAACGCATCGTTTCCGAGTCGGCATCGCTGACCCCGATGCTGCATTGACTCATATTTTTTTCCCCCTCTCTAACTTTTTTTTCTCCCGAACAAAAGTAACAGATCCAAACAGGAGAGAGTTCGGAATCTTTAAAACGACCCACAGTTCATACCCGCCGATGAGGAGGAAGCGAACAAATAAATCCGGCTCCGTTCGGTGTCTCGTCCTCTTAAGTGGAGTGTAGATGTGCGATCCATTACAGCTTCATACCCAGAGAGACCGGGCCCGGGTCCACGGCTTGTAATTCTAATTGAACGCTCCGAGGACTCTGGCGGCGGGCGGGTCAGCCGGCAGTCCGGGCCAAGCGCTCAGCATATTGTTTCCATGGCACCTGTCCCCCCAGATTAATAACTCTAAAGACGGCGCTGGCGTGGATACCACAAATTACAATACTAATTCAGCACCACCCTCTCCGGAGATTTACGCCGGAAAGGAGCGGCGAGAGAAGCGGGGGGGAGGGAGGGGGAGGGAGGGAGACGGACTAATAACGCAAACAAAAGTGATTAGCTCATTGGCAGAAATCGTGCGTTTGTTATTCTGCGATTATTATTGTGTTTCTGGTTGCGTAATGAATCCCAACAATGCGGTTAATGGCGTTGTTGGCGCGCCACCAGGAACGGGGGTGGGGGAGGGGCCTTGATAGCACTTTTTCGTCGATAAATCACTCCGGCGCACAAGGCAATATTCAAATCTATGTTATTAAAAGTGTTGGGACAACAATATCAGATTTATGAAGTGTTATTTTATTATGGATTGATTAGCGTCATCACAGGCGTGTCTGATTTGTGTGGAGGCCGAGTCCGAGTGGGGGAGGTTTAATCCATTTTAATGGTGCTGCTTCGCTTCAATGGACAGAAAGTCTATTGTATGTACAGTATGTATATATACAGTATATATATTTATATATATATATATATACAGTATATGCTCACAAGTTTTTCTAGTGGTTAGATTATATGAAGAGGACAAACAAAATGAGATTACTTTTAAACTACAGGTAGGTTGAAGATGAAATAAATTTGAATGTAATCACAACAAGCTGCCTTGTGGTTCACACCTTGGACCTTGCAGAAAAAAAAAAAGTTCAAATCTTACAGCAACAAAAACATAATTGGTTCAGCATGTATGTTTTATGAGAGAAAAATAACTTTTTATATATATATTTTGCTGTGGACCCCTGCAAATGCTTTGAGGTCATCTGGGGGCCCGCAGACCTCAGCCTGGTAACCCCTAATTCAGAAGAATTGAAAAGGCTAAATATATATACATATCTCATAAAAAAGACATGAAATATAATTTATACAATCATATATAAATATAAATAAAACGTACTAAATAGATAAAAACTACAATAACAAGCGCAACATATAAAAACGATATATAAATATACACATATAAAACTATAATACAAAAAGTTATCGCATTGAATTCCAATGGTGCCAAAAAGAGTCAGTGGAAAATTAAAACAAACAAGTGTCCAAGAACAATCGCCAACGAAGAAAGAGGGATGATTTTCACCACCCAACACACACCCACACACACACACACACACACACACACATACACACACACACACACACACACACACACAGACAATGACACACACATCATAAAACCCTGTGTTTACACAGGATTAACAGATCCTGTGATCAACAGATCGGCGTGTCTCTGATTTCAACTTCCTTCCTCCGACCCTGAGACGCCTTGAAAGTTACAGAGAAAAAAGTGAATTACACTTGAGTGTCCTCCTCTCTCTCTCTCTCTCTCTCTCTCTCTCTCTCTCTCTTCCTTTCTCCCTCGCCCCGTCTCGCTGGCTGCTCTCGGGCAGGGGCTACTCTAACAGAGCTGTTGCCTCCATCCCCGAGTGGTTGTGTCAGCAGCGTTGTTTGTCAGGAAGGAGATCTACCCCCTGCTCACCGTGCAGGAACAACAGAGAGAGAGGGAAGAAAGGAGGGGAAATAATAAATCAAAAGATCTTAATAAAACTCCTCCAGTCCCCAAATGATAGCCGCTGGGAGACATTGTGGACCTTACTGAAAAATAAATTGTATCTGAATTATATTATTATAATAAATATATATTCATATATATTAAATATATATTAAATATATACATATTAAAAAAGGAAAACATATATATAAAACACATATATAATTAAGTATATATTTCTTTGTTTATTAATTTTTATTTTCTTAAAATGTTTTATTCAATTATTTTTCCTGCAATTGGTTGGAGCTGTCCAACCTGCTCACCGTGCAGGAAAAGAGAGAGAGGGAGAGAAGAAATGAAAAAATAGAGAAAAAAAACCTCCCTCCTCCGATTCCCAAATGGTGCCCGCTGGGAGCCATCGTGCGCTAAATTTCACCGGGTGGTTCTGTGTCTGGCGGCCCCCGGACTCCCATTTACAGAGGGAGCCATATTGGGCCTTTCTGCTTGGCGGGACCCGAGCAGCTGCGTTCAGCAGAAAAAAAAAAAAAAGGAATAACGATGACGAAATAAAGAAATAAATAAACCAATAAACACGCGAGGAGCTAATTTCTTGTGTAAATGCTGGAATAAGGGCTTTTTTTGTGAGCCATCTGCAGAAACGGAGCCAGAGCCGGACCTCCGTCGCAAAACGCATAGGTCTGCTCCTGACTTCACTAAAAAACACACAAAAAAAACAAAACTCCTGACTGCTGTGGAAAACCCACTCAAACGCCATCTGCGTGGAGGAAAAACATAAAAGTTCATAAGCGTTTTGTTTTTATACTTTCTACGACTAAAAGGAGACATTTCGCGCTGTGGCGATAGGATCGCAAACGAGACGAGAGGGTGTCGCCGTGATTGCTCGCTGCCTGAGATTTGAGAGGTTTTCTCCCCGCCCCCCTCCCCCAAATCTATGCAAATGAAGCTGTTTTTAGTAAAAGTCATAAAATTGAAAAATACGCGAGGTGCATACTCATGAAGGGAGGAAATAATCACAGGGGGATTGTGTGCAAACAAGAGCGGCTGAGCACCTTGAATTTCTGCAAAACGACACATTTGGGCGGAAACACAGAGATAAGTCAGTTCAATGCTCCTTGATGAGCCACAAAACGACCTGCGCGGTTTGTTTACCGGGGAAACTTCCACGCCGCGTCTCTGTTTCTTCTGCTCATCACGCATAACGCCTGAAGATGTCTCTCCCCCCATCGAAAATCCCATTTCAAAAAACGTCCGACAGAAGTGATTGTCGAACCGAGTTTCTTACAATATCGCCGTTGCTGTCCATGTTTGGAGGGATAGATTTCCAGAGTTGAGTTGTGATTTGAAAAAGTATAGAGGATGATCTACTGGGTTGTAGAAAGGCTGGTCTTGACAATGGAAAAACGACCGATATTTTTACTTTTGGGACAAAGGCGAGCAACAATGCTCTAGAAAGCTGTCGCTGAGTGATGCAAAAGCTCGCAAACGATTTGATCTTCACGAACCACTCTTTTAAGTGAGTCCCGAGTCACTCTGGGCAAAATAGTCGTTCGCCCGCGACACCGGGCCTGCAGCGGGTCACAGAGGCTGAACTGAGACTCAACTCTCCAGTAAAAGCAGCCGAGAGCTCTGAGTCGCGAGTGACGCACGCTCCTCAAGCAGAGGAAACGACACTCAAACCCATTCTCCAGCGAGGGCCGTGAGTCACGAGTCACACATGTGCCTCAAGCGCTGCAGGAAATCTTCCGAAAACAAAAAAAATAATGACTCTGCGTTAAATTCATGTGAGAAAAGGGGGGCGAAGGCATTGGTCATAATTCATTTTGAATGTGACTGATTAACACTTGGCAATCCACCTAAATACATCATTTTGACCGTTTCAATAATTCTCGTGAGAATTACGTCCGCGGCTCAGCGCCGGACCGACTCTGCTGGCTCCCGTTTCACCGAATCAAACCAACGGAGGGAGAGGGAAATCGAACAAATAATTTTACACAGTCACTCGTAAAGAGCCGAATCTTCAAACTTAGCTACTATAGCTCCCAATGAGCCCAATGAGCCCTGTAGGTTTTTTTGCCTGCAGAGGGAGTGACACTCATCGCAGGATTAATCCAATAATCCAAAAAACGTTAATCATTTCAAATAATAGTTTTGCTTTAAAAAGCTCTTACAACGCAAAAAAAACAACATCCTTAATATGTACGTACAACGACGGGGCAATTCCGTCTGGGTGGAATGACCTCCACGGAGCCTTTCCGTTGACCTGAACTGGGCGTTTCAGGTACATGTAAGCGTACAGGAAAGCCAAATTTAGATTCTCCTGTACCGTCACATCGCGGGGCGTTTCGTTTTACGCGCACACAAAAAATAATAACTTTCAAAGGTGACCCGCCGGGTTTTGTTACATCCGATTGATCCGACCCCCCGCGTGAGGGACGGGGGGGGGGGGGGGGGTATTGTATACGGTGCACCTTCTGACACTCAGGACGTGTAGGTTTTACCATGACACGTCTGGTGGTGATGACGCATCCTCTTTGGGTGATTTGAAAAACACTGTTCTCTGTATTTTATGTTTATTTATTTATTTATTTATTTTTTATTTATTTTTTATTTTTTATTTTTTATTTTTTATTTTTATTTTATTTTTATCTTTTGTCTTTTTTTAATTTTGTATTTATTTGAGGTATTAAGGAATTATTAATCCGTTATTTTTAAGAGTTTCAGTAGAACATATTTATTTTAAAAAGTTGCCAAAAAAATATTCTGAAATGATGTATTGATACAGAAATATTTCAAAAATAAGGTTAATATTTCAAAATGATTGTCTTGCTTTATATTATCTTGTAATGAGTATTGACAATTTTTAGTATTAAACTATTTCCGAAGAGTAAAATACAATTCAAGATGCAAAAAACAATATATATAATAAATCTGAAATCATGATCTCATTTTGAATTGAAATCCCAAACTGAGCTGTCTATGGAGAGGAGTGTTTTTATTTATTTATTATTTTAATGCTCGGGAACAAAGAATAAACTGTATGTGAATTCTTCCCTTCTGTACAAAATAAATAACCCCCCAGTAATTCATCACGGCAACACGGAGAAAATGTCAAGGGCACGGAGTGGCTTTGTGTGTCTGGGTCACGGGGAAAAACATACGAAACACAACCAATACACAAACACACAGCAAAGTGACTGTACATGGGAGCCCAGGCAGTGACAAATCACACAGACCTGAGCATCTGTTCGAGGTGGGAATAATTGAAATGAACTTTAGGATAAAAAAAAAGCAAAAAAAAAAAAAAAAAAAACCACCTAATTAAGTGTGAACTTTCTACTTGGTTGTTCCGCATCGACATCACGGAGCTTAAATTTCGGTTCATCTCTCCGCTCGGTCAACCTGGTTTTGGAGCCGTTTCTGAACGGTGCAGAGGGCCAGCAAAGAAAAAATTAAAAAACAATCCATTTCTTCATAGGAGTCTGTCATGGAGGTTTTCCAGATAAGTAATGGCTTCAATAGAAGTAATCAGTCAAATCAAATCAATCAAAGCACCAGTGCAGGTTAGAGTCGTGAAAGGTTCGACTCGTTATCAAGATTCGGTTCTGACGAACGACTCAGTCAAAGGGTGGTTTCGATTTTTACGACTCTTTGTTGTTTTGTTTCTGTCGCTTCCACACTCGGTGAGCCAGGGAGGACCGCCCCAAAATGATGAACTGGAGGCAAAAGTTTGGGACTGTTGGATACGGAATTCCTGCAAAACGATTGATTTAGGCAGAATGCAAAGTGCGGATGTCAAAGATTGGGCACGTTGCGTTTCTCACCCGCAAATCAGGGTCTGACTCAGCCAGACTGCATGTCCCACTCCCAGATTGTTTATTGATCATTGATCCATCCATCCATCCATCCATCCATCCATCCAATACTCTCTCTCTCCATCCCCCCCTCTCTCTGTCTCTCAATTCATCCATCCATCCATCCATCTATCTATCTATCTATCTATCTATCTATCTATCTATCTATCTATCTATCTATCTATCTATCTATCTATCTATCCATCTATCTATCTATCTATCTATCTATCTATCTATCTATCTATCTATCTATCTATCTATCTATCTATCTATCTATCTATCTATCTATCTATCTATCTATCTATCCATCTATCTATCTATCTATCTATCTATCTATCTATCTATCTATCTATCTATCTATCTATCTATCTATCGATCTATCTATCGATCTATCTATCGATCCATCTATCTATCTATCT
>NC_137190.1:17407650-17422650 GCF_960531495.2 Zeus faber | reverse complement strand
TTTTTTTCCTTCTTGGTCAGATCCGTACATATCAGAGGCGACCGTGCTCCGAAATTTTGTATTTGCCTCCATCAGGTGTGAATGTGGCGGCAGGCCCTTCCCGCAGCGAGGTGAACGCCGTCTGGCACCCAGGTGGGGGCGGGAAGTCGGAAAACCAGATCCCTGACTTCCAGGAGGAGGATGGGCTCCTGGCGCTGCACGGCTCAGCGGCACTTCATTACTTCCACCATTCCAATGGTTTACTTTCAACCAACAGTTACATTTTTTGGGTTGTTGGCCCGTGTGACTGTTGTGGATTAACATCCTGTGTCCTCTTAAGTGTTGTGTTTGTGTTTTTTGCCCTCAAATTCCCCCCTCAAGGGACAAGCGAACGGATCTGATTGTGAGAGTCTTTTAAAGGGGGAGTAGCCTTACACTAGGTACATCGACAAATCAAATTAGCTCCAAAATATAACATAGATAGAACTCAAATTTAGTTACACTTAATACATGCCAATAAACAATATTTCTTTTTTTTTTTTTTTTTCCAACATTTTCAAATAACATTAAATTAAACTCTAAACTCAATAATTCTTCCAATCACGGCCCTCACACCCCAGTGTGACCTCCACACTATCTACTATACAGAACTCATTTGACTCTTTCTCTATGAGTGACCCCTCTCTCTCTCTCTCTCTCGCTCTCTCTAAACTCTGAATGTTTTCTTCCGCTCCCTTTAAGACAGAGACACATGTTATCGCCCTGAGGAAGTTCCCTTCATCGCCGTGTTATAACAGTCTTTGTACACAATGAATAATAATCATCAAATTGACGTTGTACAGCAATAACACAGCAGGATATTGAGATGACGACGACAACAAAAACAAAAACAACAACAACAACAACAACAACAACACCTACATCAACAACAAGGAGCGTTTATCCAAGGTCAACAAAGAAATAATATTAATATTATTTTATAATATATTATATATTATATATTATAATATTCTATATTATAATATAATTTATAATATTCTATCACCACAATAAAGAACATAAAAAAAGAAAAAAAAGGCAGTAGGACGCCATTGCCCTATCGAAAACCAACTCCTTTGGTTTTACGGCCACTTTCGATGAATAATTCAACCGGCACTTGAATTATTTACATAAAGGTTAGGGCGGAGGGTTGTGCTGGGAGCCAGCTGGCCGGCAGGAGCGGCAGCATCTCCGGGTTTCACCAGGCGGCGATTCCAGCCTCGCACGTTCGCACGTTCACTACAACCACACACGGCTTCGAGGCTCCGGCATCTACGACAATAATAATAATCCACGAGCGGGGGACACGGCGGGCGCCCGGGTGAGGGAAGGGAGTTTTTCCCCGTGAAGAATCGCCGATTTCCCGGGCCCTCTTAACGACCCCAACGCTGCCCGTTCTGACATGAACCTGGCTGGAGCGCGGCCAAAAAACCAAGAACGGACATCTGGTCCTTGTAATCCTCTTACAAACGCTCCCCGTGCCCCCGTCCCGGTCCCCCTCCGGCCCGCGGTCCACCACAATGGTGCACCCGACGCAACGCCTCTGACATTGTGACACGGCACTTAACTTTACCGTATGTCCATTGATTATCTAAAAGGAGCTTAGACCCGCCGAGGGTCAAGGCCTGGCCCCAGACTCTTAGCGCGGACCGGGCCCCGTCGGAGGAGGAGGACACGGGAGGTCAGGAGGTCACGGCTGCCCCGTGTTAGTGCCAGGCTGGGGCTTTTAGGAGTGTCTGGGTGGAGGAGCGTGGACGTGAATCTGTCTGTGCACTTATGCGTGTGTGTGTGTGTGTGCGTGTGTGTGTGTGTGTTGAAGGTGTGGCATCTCGGGCAACCCCTCGGCTTCAGTTGGACCGAGACGCCACACCTTCTATCCCTCCGCTCTATAAAGACCGATAATCTCAGCAGATAATCCAACCAATCACCAAATTAAAGCCATATGCAGCAGCATGTCAGTGGGGGCAGGGAGGGTTGTTATTTTAGTGTGGCACAAGATTGAGCCATTACCTGGCTGTGTGCTCCTTGCTTTAAAACAATCAATTGCCTAGAATCAGTCAAGTAAAAGTAAATACATGTTGGAATGTTGGACAAGATGAAAAATATATACTTTGATAACTGTGGTTAGTATTAAATGAACAAACACATAAATCAAATGTATAAATAAAAAGTAAATCAATTAATGAAAAAATATATAAATAAAAGATATATAATATAGAAATAAAATGCAGAAAAAAAAATACAAACGCAAAATTACAAAGAAATGTATCTACTTTGATACGTTTCGATAGATTTAACAACGAAAAGAAACTAAATGTATAAATAATAAATAAATAGGGACTGAACTTTGTGTTGCTGACTGCCATGATGTGATTCTAATGGACTCTAACCCTAACCCTTATTATCCTTACTAAGTGTCCATTAGATATCAGTGTGTGTGTGTGTGTGTGTGTCTGAGAGTGTGTGTGTGTGTGTGTGTGTGTGTGTGTGTGTGTGTGTGTGTGTGTGTGAGTGTACGTGTGTGTGCGTGTATGTGTGTGCGTGTGTGTGTGTGCGTGTGTGTGAGTGTACGCGTGCGTGTGAGTGTACGCGTGTGTGTGCGCGTGTGTGTGTGCGTGTGTGTGTGTGTGTGTGTATGTGTGTGTGTAGATGCATGTCGAGAACGCATTGAAGAGAAGGAAACTAAAGGAGAGAGTTCAAGAGAAGAAGATCAGGGTTAACCCAGGTCGTACAGTGAATCCAGCTTCATCATCAGCACATAATCACACTCCTGTGTCTCGGGACACTGGCGGCGCCGGTGGCGCCATGAGCCGTCCTGCACGTTGAGGACATTTTCCATCTTTTCCAAATCAAATTCAAGACGAGCGAGAAGCGGCGGAGAGCAACAGGAAAGGTTCCCGTGATAACAGAGAACAGAGGAAACGTGGATTTCAACCGCGCTATCACCATCATTGCTCTGACGACTGTCCGCCCTCCCTCCCTCCCCTCCCCCACTCCTCTCGTCTCATGACGGCGTCTTGTTCTTCCTTAATTTATCACATGTTCTACATGTTAAGTGTGCAATCCTCCCGGGTGTGATTTCGGCGGCGGCCGCAGCAGCAGCAGCAGCAAAGCATCGACAAATCTGTTCCTCCCCTGGCGGAGCGCTGAGAACGAGCGATAAAAGCTTCTGTGAGAGGAGCGGAGCAGACTGGAAGGACCGAGCGGCTTCCTGTAGCACGGCCGCACCGCGCCGAGACCCCGGAAACGAGGGCGAGGCGGAGGGAAGAAAAGGAGCGAGCGACGGAGACGGGGGCGTGGGGAACAAAAGGCGAGAATAGAGAAGCCCGTTCTAGAAGGCGAGAGAGACAGAGAGAGAGGGCGAATGGAAGACGGCGAGATGCAACTTATTGACGCCGCCGGGGCCAGTGTGTGTGTGTGTGTGTGTGTGTGTGTGTGTGTGTGTGATGTCCTGAACTTCCCCACGGGGATTAATAAGGTGTCATCTCATCTGATCTCATCTGATCTCATCTGATCTCATCCCATGTCGGAGTAGCGCGAGGACGGAGGCTCCTCTCCAAAGTCTCGTCTAGTCCTCTCAGCCACTTAGCCGCCGCGCTTTCGGGGGAAACCGACGTCGCTGTGGTCTCTCCAGGCGACAGACACCCGAGAAATAAAAGAACCGAACGCTTTGGAAACACTGTAGACAATGCCTTGGAGGAGTTCAATTTCTCATATCTCAGAAGACCGAAGCTCAGTGGGAAGCCATTTAGCTCCTCTCTATTCTTAGAAGTGTATTATTCGGGCGGATTCCTCAGACTTCTATGGAATGGCTGAAGGGGGAAATTACCCGTCTGACTCTGATCATTGGACATGGCGCGACGTCAAAAGAGGCGCGGTCCGAGGATCCCAGGATTTAATAACCTCCTTTTTGTTTTGTCAAGGCTTGGAAGTTAAAAAAAATAAAATAAAAACCTCCGCTGTGAGGCATGGTCGATCTTTCGTCGTGGATGCGGCGGTGGCCCCTAAAGGTGGCGCTGGCGGAGGGACCTCGGGTGAATGCGGAGGAGCAAACGGTTTAAATATATCCCTCGTCCCGGGGGTGCGTACTTCACCCGGAACCTCCCCCAGGGGGCCTCACACCTCTTAAATATGGGGTGTTCTCTATTAGTGCGGTGCCCAAGATAGGATGAGCGTGTCCGGATAAGGGTGAGGTCCCTCCTGGGAGACGGAGCCAGGAAGATAGACGACACGTTGGCATGGACTCCGAGTCCGGACCAGAGTCCTGGTTTCAGTTTTAGCGCTGCTTTGTCGCTATCTCCACTTGCAGGAATACATTTACAGCTGCGGGAACAAGCCAGCCAATACAGAAGAAGGAGAAGAAGGAGGAGAATAATAATAATAATAATAATAAGAAGAAGAAGAAGAAGAAGAAGAAGAAGAAGAAGAAGAAGAAGAAGAGGAGAAGACAGCAACCCCCGATAGAGCTCTAATTCCATGCAGTGCTGTAATCAGAAGCAGAAGGTTCTTTCTCGGAGGCCGGTCCACGCTCTGCTTTTCATTAACATGCTGGCCATCTCCGTGTGCGTTTCAATAGTTAATGGAGCGACCGCCGCCCACCCCGCCACCCACCCCGCTGCCGCTGCCGTACCGGGGTGGAGGTTCTTCAGAAGTTTCTCTTTGAGATCAGGAAGAAGTGACTTTGGAGTCGTGCAAAATTCATGATGTGTTTAGGAACTTTACACCCGCTCCTGGCTTTGAAGTCGAGGCGCTTCCCCCCGCCGCTTGGAAAAAGCTTCGGTCGGAGAAGTTTGGGGGTAATTGGACACGGGCATTCTTTTATTTGATATTGTCGTGTCTGTTTTTCTTGATGTCATTTCTTCATGGAGATACAAGGCCTTCACACTGTTTTGTCATAAAACCATGTTTTCTCCTGTCTTCATCTACTTTAAGTTCTGTCTTTTTGTCTCTATACATCCAACGCATGTTGGGCTGTTGTTACCTTCTTTATTGCGTCCGTGAAGATACATCCTGATTGCCAGTACGGAAAGTGTGGGAGCTCTCTGACCTTGTGATATCAGCATGAACGATGAGTTTGTGTGCACGCGGTCCGAAACGGAAGTGCCTTTGTTTTACACCTTATTTGGTTGATGGTGTGTTTGAAAAAGGGGAACCCGCTGAAATATATTCGCGGCGAAATATTTCCCTACAGGAATCTCTTTAGAGTCGCATCCATCCCTACCTAGGAGCACCTCAAAAACTGAAGTGCTCTTTTTGGGGGGGCTCATGCTTTCAGCTGTTTCCTCCCGAGGGAACCAGGAGCTCGTTGTCGAACTTGTTGGTCGTAGGCTCAGCTAGATGATCGGCGATCGATACGCCGCGCCGCACCGCACCCTCCCCTTGCTCCCTCCAGGTGTCCGAACGAAACCCCCGCCCCCAGCCCTCCCCGGGCGGACGCCGGGCGACGGGGGAGCACGCCGGGGGTCGAACCGCGCGTCCGCGCCGATCAATGGCCGCGATGGAGATAAAGGCGATAGCGCGGCAAAGTGGAAGGAGAGGAGGCGCGAGGAAGAGGAAGAGAGGAAGAGAAAGGCTATACACGCAGCTCAGCCAGGACCATAGGACCCCCTCGGAGGAAACGATAAAATATTAAGGGGAAGTGGATACCTCCACTTGGCCGTCTTAAGTAATGCAGACCGGGGTCTGGCCACACAAAGAAACCCTCTCCATCCTCCTCTTCTTGGCTTTGTTACTCTGTTTCTTCTCCAGTTCTTCTCTCTGTCTTTGTCTCTGTCTCGCTCTGCCTCTCGCCGTCTCTTTCTCTCGCACATTGCACGCGTACGATGTATGTACAATGCGTTACTTATACAGTATAGAGGCACAGCTGCATCACGCTTTAAAGTAACAATAGCTGTACCTTCAGTAGTTTTTACATTTTTTTAGATGGTTCAAAATGCAATTTAACCTCTGATCTGTTGTATTAGGAGGTATTTATTATTCTTTTTTAAGCCTGTGAAGCCTTTGATAATATTTTGCTTTTATATAACGCCTTTCATGCCATAGGTAAAGCTATTTGAATTACCCAGGAAATATATGAAATGGGCTCCACAAATAACCTTGCCTCTCATGGATTACTGGTGAAAATTCAACAGGTACAAAGGTGCCCAGGTGAAGACCTGTACACACAACTCCATAACGTGAGGAGTACTCCCTGGAGCAGCGCTGAAAGGTTTGCGTCCTTTTTTGAGATTCGGTACCTGACGAGTTGCTCAGTAAAAAGAGTCGTTCGATTTTTTGGACTCTTCGTCCGGTTGATTCTGTTGAGCGAGGGACGGCTCCTTGTGATCGAGGTCGGAAGAGTCGGTCGGCGCTGAGTTGTGAGCGGGATTCTCACAAATATCATTTCATTCCGGCACAATTATTTATTCAGGCGGAAGAATACAAACTTAGCCTGGCATCGGCAGACTTGTCTCAAATGTGTATTAGTCTGGAATGGCCCCATTCATTTTTAATTTCCGAAGGGCGTTACCACAGGCACGAACAAAAATGTCTCTGGACGCAGTTGGATAGAGCTTCAACCAATCAGTGAGGCAACGAGTGACGTAGCGCTGGGCAAGTGAGTTGGTAAATTCAACTTTTACCAAATCCTGTCGGAAGTACGGCAGCACGTCTCTCTTATCACCAAAAGCTTTTTTGAGAAAATATATCGTCCAGTTCGTTTAATACTGTCGTGATAGCGGATTCAACAGACCGCTCCACGTCAGCCATCTTGGCAAGGTGCGGCAACAGCTCTCCTCTGCATCATCATCGTATCAAACCCACTTCATCTTATAAAACGGTTGTGATTGATCTGACCCCGGCAAGGTCGGGTGGAAATCTGTGTGAATGGGAGGGTGGCTAGACGTATTCTGCAGAGCAAATCAAACATGAGCTCACGGATTCGTCTGATTCCAAGGCTGACGCAAACTGTGGATCCCGGAAATCCTTTAGCCTAAATTATTTTGGCGGAGAAATGCAAAGTGTGAATCACAAAAATTATTTACTTCTGTCAAAATTATTCATTTTGATGGAATGCAGTGTAGTGTGAGTGTAAATCTGTCACATTCAATATGAATTGCGGCAAATCCCTTGGCACTTTTTGCCTTGGACTTTAATTTAATCCTCAGTAATTATTTTCCATTTGTGAGTGGTAGATTGACTCGCTCGCCCACTCTTTTTGGCGGAGTGACTCCTGACTCCTGAGTCATTTGAAAGATTTGTTCGCTTTGAACAAATCGTTTGCGAGTCTTGCGTCACTATTCTGGAGTGCTGAACTGTAGCAGCAGCACGGCAGCCAATCAGCTCCATCCTGGGAGCCCTGCTCGCTGACCGGCCATTCCTCTCCCAATCGCTCGGGCTCCTTTCCTTTTCCCTTTGCCTCTAGAGCAGGACGGCTCAAAGTTAGTGCTCCAGCGTGCTGCCAAGCCAGATGGTCGGCAGCACGGTGGAGGCATGTACCACTCTGTTTCAACACCCCCCAACAAACCCTGCCTCCACCTCCAGATGGCTCGCCATGCCCGGCTCCGGGGCCACGGGGGACGGGGACGCTATTGCTGCAGCTCAGCTCCGGCTGGATCAGGCTGGTGTTTTATACTATATATATAGTCTTATAGTCTTATGTTTATATATATATATATCTTCTCAGTCTCATCTTAAATTCAGGTGATTCAACAGACGTTGACAGAAGAGTACACACCAAAAAAGAGACAAAAATACATACAAATGGAATAAAACACATTATACACATAAACAGAAGTTAGCAGGGAGTAGCACCATACTAATTTATGACCCCAGTATGGGAAGGTCAAATGCAGTACCAGTATGTTCTATTATAGATATGTTAGTATCTAGTTAACAGTGTGTGGTTATAATATACAGTGATAGTAGTAGTAGTAAGTGCTATGTTGAAATATATAATTCAAGGTTATTTCACTAGACAATATTTGTTCAACATTTGTGTTATCAATCTGACTACAGTAGATGCTACATGTTATTTTATTACAATATAGATGTATTTCATCTGCTTGATTGTTAATTGGTGCTAAATGTTGTTTGCAAAATGTTTTTGCTCTTGTAACCGAGACATCTTGCCCGCAGGGTTTATTATGGTATGGTAGAACAGTTTCTGCAGAAAAAAGAAAAAAATAAAACACTGCAAACGAGAGCGACTCCTTATTGGTTGTTGTGTTTGCAAAGTACCAGGGTTGCGTTCTCCTCCCGTGTCTCATCCCCCTGTGATACCCTGGCGGCGTCCGGGGGCTTTAATAAAGCCGCAAAGAGGGGGGAAAACGGCGGCGGAGCCTTTTTCTCTCTGATCTCAGAATATTTCCACTGATGGCCCTTCTAAATTAAAAAGCAGTTGTGAATAATCCATGCCGGAGATTCCACTTAAATTAATGCCTCAATTAGATTGGGAACATTAAAGGTAGTAATAATGATTCGGCTCCTCTGCATTGTAATTTAAGGCCTGCTTGCTCCTGCCTCAGAAAGCAGCCCTGCGCTTGAAATGTATTAGACTAGATTAATGAGCGGAGGATGTGGGGAAGCGGAGAGCCGCTTCTTTCCGCATCCTCCAATGTGGTGGACGGTAAAAGGGGGCGTCAGAGGGGTGAGGAAGGTTATTTTTGTTTGCTGCGGCTCGGGGCAGCGCTCAATCGGGACGATCTTGGTCTTTGGGCGGTTGCGAGTCATTCCGCGGCTCCACCTGAAAACACTCGTACCGGTTGTAATGATTACCGGGTGTAAGCGATCCATCCCCGATTGATTTAGAACGTCAGCACAGACTGGACGTCAACCTTGTCTGCTCCCTCGCTCTCTCCCTCTCTCTGTCTCTCTCTCTCTCTCTCTCTCTCTCTCTCTCTCTCTCTCTCTCTCTCTCTCTCTCTCTCCTCCTTCTCAGAGCATTGGAAAGGCTTTGTCACGGCCGTGACCGCAGCCTGTTTGGCCGGTCACCTTCAACCCCTCAGCCGTCGGTGTTACCCCCGAATCCCCAGCGGGGCCTCAGAGGGAGGTTGATATGTGTGGGTGTAGCCAGGTGTACGTTTGGTAAAAACGCGCCGCAGTGGGACGCCCGTTGGCTTATATCGCATTAATAGGGTAAATCTATGTTCTTTTTTTTTTGTGCGCGTGGTAATTGGAAGTCCTGGACCACGGTTGGGATTAGAATGTTTATCCGTCCGTAATCCCCATAAACATTAAGACACAATGAGTTACATGCTGATTAGCTTCGGGAAGAAAGTAATCAATCAGAGAGAGGGATAAATAGCCGCGCGGCATTCCATCCACATGAAAGAAGGGTTGAATTAAACAGCCGCCATCTTGCTGCCCTTGTACTTCCGAGGGCTGGACAACCTCCGCTGATGCAACACAAAATGCAATCAAATCAAAAGGTGCAGACCGGCGGAGGCGGGGGGAAAAAAACGGTCGGAACAACAATCGGCGGAAGCGCCCTTTTGTTGTTCGTTTATATTTTGGAAAAGATTTTTTCAACTTGAAAATTGAAGTTGACTTATTTATTTATTTATTTTATTTTTATGGGGGTAATTCCAGTAAAAGGGCAATTCTCTCCAAAACTCCCAAGGTGACAATCAACAGTATAAACATTTATCACAGGCCCCAGGTCTGCAGGTAGGACAGCTCCTTTTGGGGGGTGGGCGCATTTTGCCAGGCTGCATATTTGCCTTTTCAGACGGCGGAATGGGCAGAACTCCTCAAGCAGAACATATTCAGGACGGGCGTTCTGAGCACTTCATGTTTGCAAATGACTTGCAGGTACACACATAAAACCCCCCACCTGCCATGGATAAAGAGACTTGTTGAAGACAAGCGAGTCTGCTTAGTGACTCTAACCAGATGCTGGATGGGGGGGATGGGGGGGAGGGCGGGGGGGTGCATGGTGGGATGGAAGAAGGGAAGGGGGGAGGGATTGGGGGAGAGATGGTGGGGGGGCGGGGGGGCAGACAAATGCTCTTTCCTTGTCCGTGCGACGCCACGATAAGGAGACACTAGAGCTTGTTTACATGCTGCAATGGAAAAACAAATTGAAAATTCCTGCCGGGACGCCGATGCATATCAAAACAGGATTATTTTAGAAATAATCGCCCATGCCACAAACTGTCACTGGCTAATCTCCACTTTGTTAGAATTCAAATTACTTTCCCATGTTTATATTGCCATTACTGCCGCGGCGGGGACCGGCCACTCTATGGGGGCCTTTTTTTCTTGCACAAGAGTAGCAATAAAAACAGATAAAATAAAAAAAATTGACTTCCCATAAATATTCCCGACCCAGAAAGAACCCAAAAAAGGTCCTGTTGGCGGGAGGGGAATATTGAATGGGAGAAGTCTTTGGAACAATAGCAGCCGAGCGGGCCCCGTCCGTCCACGGAGGCCGAGGCGGCAAACAGATTGAGAACGCGATGGACTCGCGCTAAGATTGAGGAAAAAGGCAATCTAAATCTCAACCGGTTCGTCTCTTGGCGTCGCGGCCGGGGAGGGCAGGAGCGGGCCGAGGCGGAGGCCAGAGTCAGTCTGGACCCGGATGAAAGGGGATAGAGGTTGCATGAGGTTTAGATTCCGTTGAGGCAGGGGCATCTCTTGTCTCTGGATCGGGTTGCCGGTGTTTATCGCTTCTCGCTGCGCTGGCACTGAGGACGGACACCCTATCCCCCCCCGATCCGGGGCTGTCCGTCAGCGGGCCGAGCTGTCTCACACCTTGCGGCCCCGCGGAAGCAGCCCGCCTCGGGGACCGGAGGGGGGGGGGTACCGTGGGCCCCGCGCACACATACACGCGGGGCCTTTCTCCACCCCCCCCCCCGACCGATCAATTGGGCTTGTCCTTAAGTGAGAACGGAAGTGCAATTCGGTGTGAAACAGTTCTCACATATCACAAGCCCTGCCAATTCACACGCAGCCATTTTGGAGACGTATGTCACCGGAGGCGAACAAAAAAACTGCATCCCTTCCGAAGCTCAGCCATACGAAGAGCATCGCAGGTCCTCAACGGGGCGACGGGACAGGATCGGTTATTCCATGTTTTCCTTCGGTTTTTCTGTGTTTTCGGGGCAACTATTCACCGCGTTCCCTATGGTTTGGAGCCTCGGACCAGCTTTTGTCTGGTCGCCCCGTCTTGCCTTATGGCTCCCAGAAGGGCGGGGAATGTGTCTTGTGGTGAAAACCACACTGCGCGACAGACACGGCGGAGACGAGAACGAGGCGGTTCTCATCGAAGTTCGCTCGCTGCAGTGGTCACTTCAGTGGAGACTATTAACATGTTTTCCTGCCCACTTCTCAAGGAACCGAAGAACGTTCTATTAAAAGAAAAATAACACATTAAGTTGTTTGTTTGTCGGGGGAAAAAAGGGAAAACGAGCCGACGGGCCGAGCCAAACTGACGGCTTTCCCACCCTCCAAGCGGCCCCCTTGGACTCTGGGAAAGAGACGCGATGGCGGCGTCGAGAATCGGTGACTTTGCTCTGGTGTTCCAGCCCTTGCCTGAGGCGGCAAACGGCTTTGCTACCAAGGGGGGGGGGGGGGGGGACGGGAGAGGAGACAGGGGGAGGAAGGGGGGAGAGGGCCGAGGTAGGGTGGGGTAAGGTAGGTAAGATTAGATTTGACAGGGTGAGGCTTTGAAAAGGCGCCCGTCAGATGATTTATTCTCCGACACCTACTCCGTAATGGCCGCGCGCGTGTTTCTATTAGCGCTGATGGAGGAAGAACCAGACTCATTTTCTCGGACACACCGCGGTTCCGCCTTGGCTTCCGCACCTCCCTTCCATCACGCGGTCTTTCTTCTCATAACCCAAATGATTTCTCTCTCGCACTCCCACGGAGACATGCATGCGCCGGGGAGACGGAGGCCTACGCACCACCCCGACCTCCGTGCTTCTACTTCATCCGCCCGTCAACCAGTCCCATCGGACAAATATCTCAGAAATCGACTTTCTTTCTCGTGTTTTTGCTCCGTCCATAAGTTGTGCTCGGCTTGGGCTCCTCTCTGGCTTTCTCCTGCGGTTGAGTCACAGCTCTTCGTGAAAAGTTAACCTCTTTTTTTGAGATTCATCTCCTCAGAAATGACTCGCGAAGGATTTGTCCGGTTTCAGCTCTCGGCTCGTCTGGTTCGCTTGACGTAAGGAGGGGCCGCATCGGCTCTGAGATCAAACAAACAGGAAGCAACCCTTCACACTTGGTCTCTGTGTGGGAGCGGTGTGGGTACAGAGAGGCCTCACAGCGATGAGGTCTCGATAAGATAGGTATGGTGCTGCTCCGAGCCGCGGCAGGAAGAGGCAGAAACAGAAACAGAGATACTGATAGCGTTCACCGCTCTGCCCCAGCCATGCCGGGAAGCTGCATGGCTGCTCGTTTCAGACCATCATGTCTCCACCGACACACAAACGCAACTGGAACACAAGAAAGTAAATGTTCCTTCAGCAATAACTGCTGTCATAAAGCTATTATTATGGTATAATTATCATTATTAAATTATTATTATATTGTTTTTGTTATTTATATTTTATTACTATTGTTTTATAATAATAATAATAATAACAATAATAACAATAATAACAATAACAATTATTATGATTATGATTATGATTATGATTATGATTATTATTATTATTATTATTATTATTATTATTATTATTATTGTTATTATTATTATTATTATTATATTGATTTTGTTATAATTATTTTATAACTATTTTTGTATTATTATTATAATTATAATTATTATTATTATTAGTAGTAGTAGTAGTAGTAGTAGTAGTAGTAGTAGAAGTAGCAGCAGTGGTATTAGTATTATTATTATCTCCTATCTTACATACACAACAAGTGCATGTACACAGGTTTTATGTCCATCTAATTGTTGTTATGTCTAATTGTCAAGAACAATTTTCTCAAAAGTATTAGTTTTAGATCACCCAAAAAAATCTTGGGAGTTTTACAAAGTATATACTTAAGCAGGGCTATTCAATACACGGCCCACGGGCCACACTTGGCCCGTCGATGGTTTTAGCCGGCCCTTTGATTGATTTATTTCAACGTCAAACATCCGATTATTATAGCAATTATCCCGGATGAAAAACTTGTTTCTGGGCCAGGATGCACTCCAATCCTGCAATAGGAGATCTCTTTATCCGCGTTGTCCCGCCCCTTTGCACACTCCCTACATGCAGTCCAGCACATGGTGCAACCCAGCGAGACCCCGCCTGCCCTCGCCCGCAAGCGAGCAAACACCGTCAACATGCCGCTGTCTACTTTGAAAAAGAGAAAAATCAATGAGTCCCAACTCTATCACTACGTGGGATTCTTTGGTGGCGAGCGCTTTCGTAAAAAACACGCCGGCCCTAGCGGCGTTGGAGGGACAAACAACGGGGTGAAATACATTTTGACAGGATTGTCTCATCTTTCCACGAGTGCAGGGGTAGACATGCAACGAGCCGGTGATGGATGGGCTCCACTAGCAATTTAGCTCTGTACCCGGTCCAAAACTCAGCGTTGAGTTGAGAGGCACAATGGATAGTATCATGTCGATGATGAGTTTCATCAGAGCCACATCAAGTCTGCAGCGCCGCTTGTTCCCAAACTTTTATCAGACATGTCAGCTGAGCTCAGTGATTTACTCTTACACAAGGACGTTAGAGGGCTCCGTGAGGGTGACGCACTCAAAAGAGTTTGCCAACTCAGACATGAGATAGTTGCCCTTCTCCGCCGCTGCCGTCATCAGAAGGCGTCCCCGTTTCTATCCCAAAGGCTAGATGAGCGGTACGTGGCGGGGGTGTGATTTCTGACTGACATTTTCCATCATTTCGAGGGGATTCATCTGCAATCGCAAGGGCAAAGAAAAGACATGTGAGACACAGGAAGTCTGAGTTTTTTTGTTTTTTTTTTCCCCGTGATCTGCCTCTCACGAAAAAGTCAGCGCTTTCCAACACGGCGCAAGTGAATCCAAACCTCATCGGCGTAGATGACCCGTCCCCCCGCGACGACAGAATTCACTGACAAGCTGCGCGCGGACTTCTGCCGCGAGGATCGGCGACGTCCATACACCCACAGGGGTGACGCACTTCACCGATGACCCGTTTGCCGTCGACGCAGGAGGAGCGTTGGCAGCGACAGCCAGACAGGTGCTGGCGTCACCCGGCGAAGGCTCCCTGCAGCGACAGCTGAGGGACGGCGTGAGCGTCATCTGAATTACAGCGGGCGCTTCAATCCGCGGGATGCGAGCAGTTTTGGGTGAAACTTAATCAGGTCCAGTCCCCAAATACCAGTAGGTATTGAAGTTCACGCAAGTCCAGCTCGTCACATACAAATGCAATAAAAACAAACACTCGTGCCTCCCCTACAAGCGCCCACCTGCGGTGTCTGAGGATTGCTCTCGCTTCTTATGAGCCTAACTTAACTTAACCTAACAGCTCTTGCTAAGTCAAAAAAGTGCCACTAGTCATTGATAAGACACATATACTGCATGCAGAACACTGCTGGTTGCTGGGTGTGTTCACGGCTGGGGCAATTTCTTTTGCATTGAAATGACTTGATATGAAGTTACACGTTTAAGTGTTGAGTGTAGCAGCAGGTGAGAAGCGATCATAACATAACAGGCCATCCGATGGATTTTCCATCTGCCACAGTATAACAGGCCTAATTTGTTTGGAATTTATTGAATTTTGGGCTTGGTTTGAAATATGAATAAATGTGTGGACTAAGCTCCTTTGTTTGTTTCATAAACAAACTGTAAATACACACTTTTGTTTTGTACAGAATTAAGGGTATTTGGTGTTGTTTTTGACATTCACATGCAAGTGCTGAGATACATTACTCAGTTTGGTAAAATGCTTGGCTCCCCTACAATTTACGTTTAAATAAGCTGGCCCTCTTAAGAAACTATTTTAAAATGCTTGTACTGAAGCTTTAATGACACTATGTCACTCCATCAGTCCCTTTGTCAAGCATAACTCAATAGTA
>NC_137190.1:17390150-17405150 GCF_960531495.2 Zeus faber | reverse complement strand
CAGGGGATGGGGAACAGGGAGGGGGACGAGGGATCAGGGATAAAGGACTATGGACAGGGGATGGGGGTTGGGTGGAAGGTGGATAGGGATCTAGGGACTGGGGATGAGGTACTAGGGATGAGGGACAAGGAATGGGGATCAGGGATGGGGACTAGGAACAGAAGATGATGGATGGGGAACTTGGGACAGGGTTGGGGGATCAGGGACAGGGGATGGGGGACAAGGCACTGGGGATGGGGGACAGGGATGGGGACAAGGCACTGGGGATAGTGAACAGGGAGAGGTATAAGGGATAAGCCACTAGGGACAGGGGATGGGGGTGAGGGATGAAGGACTAGGGACAAGGGACTAGGGACAGGGGATGGGGGACAGGGGATGGGGGACAGGGAGAGGGACAAGGGACTATTGACTAGGGAGGGAGATGAGGGAAGAGGTACAGGGGCAAGGACAAGGGGCCACCGGGACATTTCCCAATAGCCTGAAGGTCATTTTGGCCAGCCGCGAAAACTTTTTTTTTGTTTGGTTTTTCTCCGTTATTTGACAGGATGGTAGTAGGACTGGAAAGTGAGGAGAGAGAGGTGATGACAGGCAGAAAATGGCCCCGACTCGAATTCAAACCGGGGCCAACTGTGGGCGAGGACGGAGGCGCAACGCTCTCAGGGTGTGCGCGCCGAAAATGACATCATCACGTCTCCCGGCGACACACATAGCAACCGTCTGCCCGCTTACGATAACATTTTAGACAAGTTGCCAGGCGGAATGAACGTTCAGAAAAAAAGGAAAGGCGGAGCAGAGAAGGAGAGAATGAAAAAGACGCAGCTAAATGCTGCAAAATAAGCGACACGTTTGTCAGTAAGGGACTAGGTCAGTCAAAAACACTTGCTAAATCACACACACACACACACACACACACACACACACACACACACACACACACACACACACACACACACACACACACACACACACCCATAACCATATGGGTGAGTGTGTTGCTACTTGTTGATCAATCCTAGTTGTTTTGTAATCTTGATGACTTTCCTCCCAGATGAACGTAGTGGCCAAATTTAACTGGTCTGGTAGCCACAACATCAACAATTAGGGTCAGCCTACCAAATTAGTGGTCTGATGACTTGCGTGAACAAATTCCTGGCCTGAATTTTTGTTTCAGTGCACCCCTGGGGTGAGGGATGGGGATGGTTGACTATGAACAAGAGATGATGGATGGGGGACTTGGGACAGGGATGGGGGACTGGGGGATGAGGGATGGGGTACTAGGGAACTGGGGGATGAGGAACTTGGAGGGGGACAAGGGAAGAGGGACGAGGGACTGGGGACCCGGGATGACAGATCTTTATTTATTTATTTTAGAGTGATTTGAAAATAAGAAAGAGTTATCAAGAAAGTGGAAAACCTACTAACTAACAACAATGTATATTTTGATGATACTTAACGTCTTTAATGAAAACACTGCAGTCATCAACATATTGACTGACGTCAAACTTTTTTTGTTTGTACAGTTTGTAATGTGTACTGTAAGTACCGATCTACCGATCCACAATCCCTCCAGTAGGTTTGCACCCGTCAAGAACAATGACATAAATGCTTTGATCACGTTGAACTGTGCTAGATCTGTTCCAAATCAGCACTACATTTTATCGTCATTTAGACATTTGACATTCTCAATTTTTTTGTGGTTGTTTTTTTCCCCATTTCATTTCCTTTTTTTTTTTTTTTTTTTCTGGGAGTAAGTGTGTTCTGTGCAGGGTTTTCTTTCCTGCTTTCCTGGAGAGCAGAGGATGGAGTGTGTCTCCCCAGGTCCAGGAGGATCCAGGAGGATCTGTCCAAACACTGATAGAGCTCCATGCTGCTTCCTCCTGCATGGCCTAAAACAAACATTCAACCCTCAATCTGTCAGCAACCTGCCGCAGGTATGTGGCGAGCAGGAGTGTGTGTGTACATATAGTCCCACACATACACACCACACCAATAGTCAGTCATACATGAATAACAGTAATATATTGTAATAACATTGTAATAAATTACAACCAACCTCCAAGTTATTGTATACTGTACATATGTAGTCATCATGTAAACATATACCCAAGCTATATTATTATTATTATTATTATTATTATTATTATTAATAATAATAATAATAATAATAATAATAATAATAATTATAATTATTATTATTATTATACCCAAATTTTGCCCATTGTACTCGGCCAAAATCAAATCCCTGAGTGTAACTTTGAGTCTTTTGCCTGCATGTTCATTGTGTGTATATATGTGTGTGTGTGTGTGTGTGTGTGTGTGTGTGTGTGTGTGTGTGTGTGTGTGTGTGTGTGTGTGTGTGTGTGTGTGTGTGTGTGTGTGTGTGGTGTGTGTGTGCGTGTGGGTGTGTGTGGGTGTGTGTGTGCGTGCGTATGCCTGTGTGTGTGTGTGTGTGTGTGTGTGTGTGTGTGTGTGTGTGTGTGTGTGTGTGTGTGTGTGTGTGTGTGTGTGTGTGTGTGTGAGAGGTTAAATAGGAAACCCTGCGCTCCTATCTGCTTTCGTCTCACAAGGAAACCCCAACGTTTCAACTCTTGACACTGAGAATAGGAAGACCCCTGTTAGCGGAGATGAACCCTGCAGTCCACCAGGCTTCCTGTAGCCCGTCGCGCTGCTAACCCAGGCTCAGAGTGCAGATTTCAGGGGCGGGGGGGCCGTGGAGGTGGGCCGGGGCTCTGATGTCTTTATGGTCCCTCCAGGCTCATAAAGCTGCCAGGCCCCAGGATGCAGAGATGCTCGCTGCACTAACCATGCGACCGCCGCCGCCTCCATCCTCCACCTCCCTCTACATCAGAGGAGTCCACCAACACTTTGATGGTCGCCTAGCACACACTCCTGTGTGTGGAGATAACAGGAGGACCCACGCTTCCTCACCCCCCTGAAAAACTCTAAACTAGAGAAAGCTGTTTGCTGTGACCCGCGATTCGGAGGAACGGTTAGGAAGTGGTGGATTGACTGAAGTAAGTAGGTAAGTCATTATCATAAAAGTAGGCGTATTACAAAATTACATTATTTTTTATTGTCCAAACATTTTATTTTTCTACTATTCTTCTTTTTTAACCGGCGCTGTCAGCATGCTGGGCATGCAACACATTTGTATGCAATTGCATCTAGGACAGAGTTAGTCTGCAAGTGGATCATCAAGAACTGTTGCAATAATTCTGTCCTGTGGACGACCGGCAGGATGACAAAAGCACAGCTTTTTGTTGTACAGAACCGCCACCAGCCCCCCTCTTTGGAGAACAATCTTACCATATTTTGGTTTGTAAACAACTAATCACTACTCCAACAGGAGGAGAATCACCACGGGCGAGACAAATAAACATAGAAACAAACAACGACATGTACATGGAAAAGCATAAACATAGAAACAAACAACAACATGTACATGGAAAAATATAAACATAGAAATGTCAGATGACAAGGAGAAGAGGAGAGGGATGTATGTTGGGGGTGTGTGTTCAAAGCAGGTGCTGGTGGTGTCTGTAAGGAGACCGCCTATATAGTGTGTGTGTGTGTGTGTGTGTGTGTGTGTGTGTGTGTGTGTGTGTGTGTGTGTGTGTGTGTGTGTGTGTGTGTGTGTGTGTGTGTGTGTGTGTGTGTGTGTGTGTGTTCACTGGTGAGTGTACAGGACTTTTCCCAATTGGTTCTGGCGTTTGAGGTCGGTATTATATCGTAGCGCCTCCAAGGCCCCAAAGCCGCGCCTGAGGTCTGCGGCCGTATAGACACTCCACGGCCGCGGCCACAGAAAACCCCCTCCCCCCAGAGAAGCCAGTAGCCCGCGGAGCAACACCCACGTAGGGCCCCGGGGAGCAGAAACCAGTCCGGTGGTGCGTGAGGAGACCCTGAGGAGCATATGCACGGCCCGCAGCCCGGGAGCCATGTCCCTCAAGGACAGACACCCCGACTGAAGCGCCCGCCGGGCCGGTGGGGCCCCGACGCCAACCAGCGCCTCGCGCAAGGGCGAGGCCTCCCCATTGTTTGCAATCTTGTGCTGTCTAGTTGCCAAGTTGTCAACCACTTTTCATTAACAAAACAATTAATAAATGAATGTGCTATACCGCTGCATGTTTAGAAACTTCCACCAAGGTTTTTCCTCTTCTTTACAGGGCCTGACCAAAATGGTTGCTGGTTGCCCCTAGCCAACCAGATTTGTGCCATTGTCAACCATCTTGTGTTGTCTGGCTGTCCTAGTTAATCCCAATGAATAGGTGAAATAAATGACAATATTGAAATATGCATTAGAATTATTAAGGATCATTATCATTCAATTTTAAAAAGCTTAGAATTATGCAACTTGCCAACTTGGCAACCACATCTAACAGTTAGTGTCAGGGCCCTTGCTCCTTTAACCCTTTCTTGCAGGGATTGCATGAGACCAAGGCTCCCTTTCCTTTTAGCCTTTTCTCCACAGTAGTCTGGGTCTTTTGGGGCAACAATTCAGCTAATAAAAGCTTAAATGATCCATGCAAAATGCAACACACGCAATAAAGTGCTACCTTGAAGAACTGCCATTTGGCTGTGGGCCCTAAGGAGAGCCAAGACCCCAAAACAGACTCCGATAAACCAGGTTATGTTGCAGTCCAACTATGACGTACGTGCGCTTTAATTTCACAGACACACACACACACACACACACACACGCACACACACACATCCATACACGGCATCCAAACCAAACACTTTGGTATGGTTGTAATGAGCGGAGCAGATTTAAACTGGAACGCTGTTGACTCCCCAACCTAATGCTTTGCCTCCTATTGATAGATTGGGTGTGGATTGGGTTTCTCTCCAATTAACATCAAGGGGAAATGGATTAATAAAAGTATGTGACATGATCCTTATTTAGTTCAACCTCAGAGTTTGTCATGACTGTACTATAAAAAAAAAAAAAGTCAACGTGTTAATGTCCTAAAATGTAATTAGAGTTGAGCTTAAAATAATGTCAATAATTTTAGAGTTAATAATAATAATAATAATCATAATAATACTAATAATAAGTATATAATCAGATGTAATCAAATACTATAATGGATGCTAATGCAGGACTGTGTGTGTCTATTTACACTGAGTACACTTTGTATGTGGATTTTGCGACACAACATTTGTCTGTACTGTATATCCTTATTACAGTCCAGAGAATCTAGGCAATCGTTTTGTTTTTTTCATGTATTAATTTAAATATAGAAAGTGATCCTGGGGAGTGTAAAACCCAGTGCACCAAGCCACTCTGTGTTATTTGCAACACGCTCCGATACACCTTCAAGAGTTCGTTGGAAACCTGACGTCTAGACAAGCGGCTGCCGGAGCGGGACAGGAAGGTGTGGATGTAAAAACCAAACGCACAGGGAGAAGAGACAGCGCGGAAGACGGAGAGAGTGGGAGAGAGAGAGAGAGAGAGAGAGAGAGAGAGGGAGAGAGAGAGGGAGAGAAGCCAGCGCAGGGCGGAGAAACCGCGCAGGATGAGTCTGTATTCTGAGCTCGGAGCCACGCTGATCAATACAAACTGCTCCAAACGGGGCTGCCGGGGGAAAAAACACGGCGAGGCACCGTAAACGATCCCCAAAGACAGAACCAGGGGCCTAACAGAGCGACGCACTGTTATGAAACATCATCAAACGTTACTGTTATCCATAAACTCGCCGCAAATGATGAGCGGTGAGAGAATGATGGAGTTTTTTCTCTAACTTTTTTCACGGAACAACCGAGACCTACGGTGTTACGCTCATTTTAGAGGCGCCGTCATCGCCGCCAAGAGCCGCCAAAAGCGGTGCTCTGGAAGGCGTTTTCCAGCTTGAGAAGATTTCAGCTCCAGAGTTATCATTGTGTTGTGTTGTTTGTATATTTGCCATTCTCGTCTATTTAAATAATTTCTCTTTGTCCCAGCTAAGTGTGGAGGTGGAGATGGAGGTTCACTGATTATTGCGACTTATTGTATTATAACCAGGCGCCGGGATTAAAAAGGGGGAAGTAGGCAGCTGGAGGAGGCAGGATGAAGGGAGGATGAGGGGAGGATGGAGGGAGGATGAAGTGCTGCGCTGGCACTTTGCGCACGCAAACTCTGTTTTTAATGCATATGCATTCCCCCATTCCTCATAAACGGCTGCACCTAGAGCGAATTTATTCCAAGATATCTTTTCCAGCCCAAGTTTTGAGGTAAAACACAAAGGGGAGCGAAGTTAGATTCCGGCGGAGGAAAAAGGAAAAAGGAAAAGAAGAGAGGGAGGCGGTGGCTGTCGCTTACGGTGGCGGCGATCCGGCGGATATCACACAGACTGCCTAATGAGCATTAGCATTATAACGCTAAGAGACACGCAGGTAAAAAAAAAAAAAAAAAAAAACACACGCACGGAGGAAGGAACCTCCTGAGGATATGTTATAACTTTTCAAAACCCCCTTTTTATTGCTCGCTTCTTCATCCACCACCCCCCTCCCACACCTCCACCCTCCCCCACGGACCATTAGCCGGTGGACACCTCCCTCCCTCTTTCTCTCTCTCTCGGCACGGTGCAATTAGCGCTCTCATTGAATATTGAAGGTATAAAGAAGAATGGGGCTTTTTAGCCGATTCCCTTCCGCTAAGTCCGCCGCTCGGCTGAGGGATGGCTGAGGGCTCAGACTAAATCAGGATGCTGAGCCGTAGCGGCGGCACTTAGAGCCAAACAATCAGCGATCATTTATTTAGTCTGCCTTATTTATTCATCCCCCTCCCCGTTTGCTGCCGCCGCCGCCGCCGCTTAGAGCCCTAGTTACTGTGCTTCAGATCGCTCTCCTGTGACCCCCTCCCTCCCCGCGCTCTCATCCATCCGATCGCGGCGAAATGAATATAAACCCCTTGTCGGGACGGTATCAATGTGTGATCGGCCGAGGATGATTTTGTCACTTCGAGGATTTCATCGGAATCGGGACGCCTCGTTATTTGGCGATTGCTATAAACGGAAGGTGATTGCTAATCTGGAAAGAAAGAATCGTATGTCATATCGCATCACGAGAGGAGAGGAGGAGTCGGACCATGACTGGACCGAGGGCCAACCCCGTTCCGCCGGAAAACCCTCTCAGGGCCCGACACTCGGCTTTGCCAGTCCCAACACCCGCCCTGTGTTATAAACCCTCCATGCCCCACGGCCATATAACCAGTTATGATCCTCATTAACACAACGCCACTACAGCTAACACACACACACATAAACATGCTACTTGTCTGCAAACACATACACACACAGACACACAAACACACATATATATTTATACGTATGGCCTAAGCTTGCCAGTTTCCGTCTCCATCATGCTTGTGATAGTTGTGATACCCAGACGCAGCTCATGTTGCGCCTTATAAATAGATTGACCGTCTTAAAGAGTCGGCGTTGAATGCTGCACGTACGAACCGGTCAAATCTGGCCCATGTTGGTCGAGAGACTGCAGGGGTGGAGGGCCGGAGGGGTGGAAGGGTGGATGAGATGGAGGGCTGGAGGGGTTCCCCTTGCTGAAGCAGGTTGGTGATCCCATTTGGAGCGATCCGTGGACTGCAGGTTAATGCAGGTTTTCTACGGCATCCATTAATTATAATTATTAAAATATTACTTAAAGTCAACAAAGATTAATTTTGGCAGTGCGGCAATCGGTCATGCATTCCATGTTTAGTCTGTTACTGTGATTTTGGATGTTTGGATTAGATTTCAGGCTTTTTTTCTCCTTTTTTCAATCCTCAATAAAAAACAGATTTTCATTAAACAGTAGAGGCAAACAAGAATTTAAATTTGCGATGTCCTGACATAGATGTTAGATGACTGTCTTTTTTTTTCTTTACTAAGTTAACTCTGAAACCCTTAAGGCTTAACAACTCCCTCCCCTAAACCACACACACACACACACACACACACACACACACACACACACACACACACACGCACGCACGCACACACACACACACACACGCACACACATGCACACACACGCATGCACACACACACTCGTATCATGATAAAGGATGGTAAGTATTGCATTCATATGTTTCCTACCACTTCCTTTCATATAGCTGTGCTCTGTGGTGAGACTCATAATGCACCCCACAGACACTGATGCAATCTCAAAAAACAACGTCTAAATATACAAAGAGTCATTTCCAGGAAGTCTGCGCTGGGTCGTGCAACCGGCCACAAGCAGTAGCAGCAGCAGCAGAAGCAGAAGTTTCAGTTCTGGCACTGCTTCAGTTTGATGTGTCTGTTAGTTGTGAGGGACTTCGTGAATTTCATGTGGGGACGTGGACCCTTCACCCGTACATCCCACAACCCTGCAGCCCAAAAGCATGACATAATTTAGCAGACGGTTCTGCATATCCCGGCCGTTCTACCGCCCTGTAGACCCACGACCCTTCTACCCTACGACCCTGTGCCGCATTGCCCGCCTGTAGCAGCCTTACAACTTTCCACCCCTACAGCCTTGCAGCCCTCCAACACCGCAGCCCTACAACCCTACAGCCCTCTACCCCTTCAGCCTTTAAAAGCCATACGAATGTGCAGCCGTACAGCCCGCAGACCTCCAGCGCTACAGCCCTACAAACCAAAAACCCTGCAGCCCGACAATCTTACAGACCTAGAACCCTACGAACCAACAACTCCGCAGCCATACACCCATGCAACCCTGCCGCTGCAAAGACTGGCCATAGACCTCGCAAGTTGGACATCGACATTGTCCAAACATGGACTTTGTTCCAAAGTGAGTTCTCTGTGGGTTCTCTGTTAATTCGGTTCATCTGTGATCTTGTGTGTATCTATCTGTTTGCGAAAGTCCTGCTTTGACTTGAAAACATCTCACATCCATACAAAAATGTATGGATGTGAGATGAAAGTGCGGGGCCATTGGGGTAGTGCCTAATCATTCATTTAGAGAAATCACTTTGGAAACAGAGGTCCGTATTTGGTTAATGACATCATAGGCGATGATGCAATTTACAAAGTTAAACGAGAGAGTTTGGCCTCCATGCATGATTGTTTAATGAGGGGGTAGGGAGAGCGTTGGCCAGGATGGAGCTGCCACCCCCATAGGGCGGGGTCAACAAAACAACAAAGCGAAATTGGGTTGCATTAAAGGAAGCGTGGACTGGAAGGGTTGCACAAAACCATCAATTATTTCGAAGTCAATTGAAGATTATTGAATCATTTGCTGAGAAACACAGCGTGTGACAGCTCCAAACATACCTGCGGCCTCCCTTCAACTTGATAACTCCAATCAAGAGAAGACAGGTTACAACATCCGTGATAAAGCGCTGGTGGGTGGGACAAACGTTGAAGTCTGTTTCTTAGGTGTGTTTCTAAGAACCTTTCCAACAGTTATGAATCCGCTGAAGATGTTTTCAACAGTTTGGATGTATTTGTCTAAATGGTGGTGGCGGCAAACCCCCCCAGGTTTCTCTGTCAGCACACCAAACACACCGCTATGTACATATTAGCTCAGGCATGTGTTGCTGAGGCGATGTCAAACCCGCGGCATCGGTGGTTGGCAGGCGGGGAGGGAGGGAAGGAGGCTGGGAGAGAGGGAGGAGAGGCGGGGCAGGGGTAGGGAAAGTGCTGACTCCCACACAGTTTCTCGATGCCGCTAACACAGGAACCAATTAGCCGGGAGCCTTTTCCGCTCCCCACGCTGTTCTAGGACCTCCTTTCCCAGTCCCCTGGGCTACCTGCAGCCCCAGTCCTATAGACAACTTCTAGCAGCGATACAGACACAGCAACGCCCCAGACGGGGAGGCGGGGAGGGCTTTGGAATGGGTACAAAAAAAGAGACAACAAGACGGGAAGACAGAGACTGGCAGCTCAAAACGACATGGAGAGCAAATTGTGACTAAAACAAGCAGGAGAACCGGCTGCACTTCGAATCAGGGTTACCCCCTTTGGCGCTCAGCGTATTGACAATCAGACTCCATAACTTTCTGTAGTCCACCTCAAATGTACATCTCAGGTAGAAGGGCCATTGCTTTGAGATGGAATTAAAAAATAAAGCAACAGCAAAGCAACATACTGGTTGGACTTTCAAAAACCCGCAAACAGAGACAATATTTTTTGAGGAAACATGATCTACCATGAGGATGGATAGGCATGGGGTAATATGTGGCTAAAACAAAAAAATAAATAAAATTAAAAATTAAAAATAAAATAATAATAAAATTAATAATTGTATTATATATATATATATATATATATATATATATATATATATATACACTGTATATATACAAAAACGGATTGTTTCCATGTGTTTTGTTTACATGTATCCATGTAAACAAAAACAACCTCAGACATGCACTGTGCAACCCCACTTGCACTGAAAGCCTTAGATCTACTGGCAATGGTCTGAATTGGTGTCATGTGGGAAAAGGAGCCGGTCGCGACGTTCAGTCAAAGTGGTTCCGTAGATTTCTCCACTTGAGACCGCGTATAATTTCCCGAGAATTGCCAGTTCGGCTGTGAATGGAATTGTGTGGGAATGGAAGCAGTAACATTCCACTAACATTTGTTTTCGGGAAGAAAAAAAAGTCAGTGTCCGATCTGAACCGCGAAGCTGGGCTGAGAAGATGAAAAACAGAAACACGTCCATTCGCTACGGATACAGATCTTTATATTCTTAAATGTTGTTATTTTCTTAAAAATGCCTCTCAGGCCCTAGATGTGTCTTTTACAGTTGAGCGGCGGTGCCACCGCGTGCTGACAAGCGCTTCACTTACCCGCCGGCTGCACCGCGGCGCGGAGGGAGCAAACGGACAGGGAGAGGTAGAAGGGGTGGAGAACGTTTTCCTTTATGGAGGTAGAGAGTGTAGGAAGGGTTGAAAATGATCACAGTGTTTTAATAACACTGCGTTGGGGTTATTGTGTCCGGGGACGGGGGCTCTGTCCCCCCTCAGGCAGCGGAGGGAAGAGTCCGTGGGACGGGAGACGGGGATTCAAGCGCTGGGATAAAAGCAAAACAGATTCTGTTCTCTACCACACCTCTCGTGCGAACATAACGTAATGCATCCTTAACAGTCATCTACGTGTGAACAGACTCCATACGGGACTTTTCCGTAAAGGCGGCGGCCGACGTGGGAAGGACTACCTACTGCCTTTGGCGCACGTTCCATGTGGGAAAGGGGCTTCAGTATATACAGATCTGTTTACGCACATAATATACACTCACATGCGTCAACACACATTCCAGCTTGTTTACACACAAAACTCCCACCTTCCAGACACACACACACACACATGCGTCTCTCTAACCTACACACACCACCTTACTGTCCTGCTGGCAGAGGGCACCGGGTGACGCAGTCTTTTTATGACAATTATTGATCCTCCGGAGCACAGTAAAAACTATCCCCAGACAGACAACAGAAATAACTGTAACCATATAACAGCTTCCTGCCAGGGGAACAGATCCCAGGGAGCAGCCACGTGACGGGGCTATTCCTGGAGCTCTGGAGAGCAGGGAGTAGGAGAGGGGGAGGAGGAGAGCAGGGGAGGAGGAGGAGGAGGAGGGGGGGTTGAGGAGGAGGGGAGAGGAGGAGCAGAAGGGGAGGAGGAGGAGGGGGAGAGGAGACGAGGGGGAGAGAGGAGAGGAGGGGGTCCACTGGACACCAGAGCAGGCCCAATGACCCGAGAGGTGGAGGAGAGAACGAGAGGGGGAGAGGAAGGAGATGAGTGGAGAGAATAAGAGGATGGCCAGAGCAGGGCCACTGGCCAGAACGGGGGGAGGGGAGGAGAACGAGAGGAGCAAGAGGAGGAAGACAGGAGGAGGAGGGGTGGAGAGGAGAAGAAGAGAGGAGGAGAAATGGAGCACTGGAGGCCAGAGTGGAGGAGGAGAGAGGGAGGAGAAGAAGTGGGGGGGGACCAGAGCAGGAGGGGAAGAGGAGAGGAGAGAAAGGAGGGAGGACGGGAGAAGAAGAAAGGAGTAGAAGAGGATAAAGAGAAAGGAGGAGAGGAGAAGAGAAGGAGAGGGGGGAGGAGGGGAGGAGGAGGGAAGGAGGGGAGAGGAGAAGAGGGAGGCGATGGGACGAGAGGAGAGGAAGGGAGGAGGAGAGAAGCAGAGGAGATGCGTAACAACGAAAAACACGAGAAGAAAAACAAGAGAAATGAGGGAAAAGTAATGAAGAGAAAACAATAAATAAGCAAATGAGAGCAAAAAGTCACATGAAGCGGGGGAAAAAGGCTGGAGAGAAGGATGGAGGGAGGGCGGCGGGAGGAGGAGAGGAGAAGGTTATGCAGAGGAGCGGGTTTTTCCTTCTGAAAAATGACCATGGGAGCTTTCAGAGTGATTGTTCTCTCTCTCCATCTGCCGCCGCTCACTCTCATCACCATCACACCCAGCGCCGGGATCCAAACGCCCATTTGACTAATAACCTTCAGTCTGTGGGATGGAGTGGAGTGGGGTGGGGTGGGGTGGAGTGGGGTGGGGCGGCGGTGGAGCCGGGTGGAGCGGGGTGGGCTCCCACCTTCCTCCTTCTCCTTCCTCCAGGAGACTCCCGAGGTATCTCATCAAGGCCCTTGCTTTTTAAAACCGCAATTGAGGCCTCGTCCACGCGTGTCCGGATACTTCTTTAAGCGCATCCTCCCCCACCCTCGCCCAAAAACGTTTAAAAAGCGCCAGGCCAGTGGGGGGCGATAATGTGTCATGAACCTGGATGTCCAACACCACAGAAGAACATTAGGAGCATGCAGCGGAGTGCACTTCCTCATGAATATTCACACCACTTCCTGGTTCACTCAAGTTGGAGAGACTTTTAAACTTTCCATGGAGACGCGGTCGCCGGGTGTCGCCAGCGGCTTCCTGATGCAGGGCGAGGTCCATACGAGGCCCGGAAGCAACGTCTACTTTGTTGTGACAACGGACCCCCCCGAAAAAAGAGGGAAAGAGCCTCTAAATGAGAAGAGTAACAGGGTGTAAAAGCTTTTTTTTTTATAATATCCAGAGAAATTCTGAATCCCTTTTCAGCTCTGATGTCTCACTCTGTCTCTCTCTCTTTTCTCGTTCTTTACTTAAATTTAACAATCGCCGCATCGCTCCCCAAAAACTACCAGACAGTGAAACAGTCAAATGAATTGAATTAGACGGCGGACGACCGGTGTAAAATGCAAAGAGAGTCAGTAGAATGAAATATTTATATATATATATATATATATATATATATAAACACACAAACTCACATATATATATATATATATATATACATATATAAAGTGTATATACTGTATGTGTGTGTATATATATATATATATACACACACACACACACACACACACACACACACACACACACACACACACTCCTGTGCATCTACATGTGAAATGGGATCCCGTGCCCATCTAGAGTCCTTCACGCCGCCTGGACGTGTAGGAAGGTAAGGTAGCTCTGCATTTAGATGCAGAGGCCGAAACAGAGGAACTCTGCCTGTTTTAGCGAAGGAACAAAAACTGTTTTTTTGGTTTTTTTTGGAGAGAAAGAAGCAGCACTGCAGGGGGTAGAGGTGGGGGTGGAGGTGGGGGAGAGGTGAGGGGATTTGTGCAGTGTCTGCAATAAAAGTGTTCATTTCTGGAGGCATCTCCTTGGCCTGGAGCTCCTAGGCTGCTTGGTTGGTTGGTTGAATGGTTGGTTGGTTGAATGGTTGGTTGGTTGAATGGTTGGTTGGTTGGTTGAATGGTTAGTTGGTTGGTTGGTTGAATGGTTGGTTGGTTGGTTGGTTGAATGGTTGGTTGGTTGAATGGTTGGTTGGTTGGTTGGTTGAATGGTTGGTTGGTTGGTTGGTTGGTTGAATGATTGGTTGGATGGTTGGTTGGATGGTTGGTTGGTTGGTTGGTTGGTTGAATGGTTGGTTGGTTGGTTAGATGGTTGGTTGGTTGGTTGGTTGGCTGGTTGGTTGGTTGGTTAGATGGTTGGTTGGTTAGATGGTTGGTTGGTTGGTTGGTTGGTTGAATGGTTAGTTGGTTGGTTGGTTGGTTGGTTGGTTGGTTAGATGGTTGGTTGGTTGGTTGGTTGGTTGGTTTAATGGTTAGTTGGTTGGTTGGTTAGATGGTTGAATGGTTAGATGGTTGGTTGGATGGTTGGTTGAATGGTTAGTCGGTTGGTTGGTTGGATGGCTGGTTGGATGGTTGGTTGGATGGTTGAATGGTTAGTTAGTTGGTTGGTTGGTTGAATGGTTGGTTAGATGGTTGGTTGGATGGTTGGTTGGATGGTTGGATGGTTGTTTTGGTTGGTTGGTTGGTTGGATGGGTGGCTGGTTGGTTGGGTGGATGCTTGGTTGGTTGGTTGGTTGGTTGGATGGATGGTTGGTTAATTTGATGGATGGCCTGCTGGTTGGTTGGGTGGATGATTGGTTGGTTGGTTGGCTGGTTGGTTAATTTGATGGATGGCCTGCTGGTTGGTTGGGTGGATGATTGGTTGGTTGGTTGGATGGTTGGTTAATTTGATGGATGGCCTGCTGGTTGGTTGTGTGGATGATTGGTTGGTTGGTTGGATGGTTGGTTAATTTGATGGATGGCCTGCTGGTTGGTTGGGTGGATGATTGATTGGTTGGTTGTTGGATGGGTGGTTGGACAGGTGGCTTTTTGGGTAGATGGTTGGTTGGATGGATGGTCGGTTGGTTGGTTGGTTGGATGTTGGTTGGATGGTTGGGTGGGTGGTTGAATGGTCTTTGGGTTGGTTGGTTGTTTGGATGAATGGTTTGTTGGTTGGATGATTGGATGGTTGGTTGGTTGGGTGGTTGGTTGGATGGTTGGTTGGTTGGATGGTTGGTTGGTTGGTTGGTTGGATGGGGGGTTGGACGGGTGTTTGTTTGGATGTTTGGTTGGTTGTTTGGGTGATTTGATGGTTGGATGGATGGTTGGACAGGTGGTTGTTTGGATGTTTGGTTGGTTGGATGGATGGTTGGTTGGTTGGGTGGATGGATGGTCGGTTGGTTGGTTTGCAGGTTGGATGGTTGGC